>NC_139645.1:24545227-24640227 GCF_964638095.1 Poromitra crassiceps
AGAGGGAGGGTGAGAGAGGAGAGGGGGGAAAGAGAGGAGAGGGAGGGAGAGAGACTGAGGGAGAGAGAGGGAGGGTGAGAGAGAGAGGAGGAGAGGGAGGGAGAGAGACTAAGGGAGAGAGAGAGAGGGAGAGGGAGAGAGTGAGCGACACACACACACACACACACACACACACACACACACACAGAAACACAGACACACACAGACACACACACCTCTCCAGAAAAACACATCACCCCCCCCCCCACACACACACCGCCCCTTCCCTCTCTCTATTTCAAGCACAATCAATATGTAAATGGTAAATGGTAAATGGCCTGCATTTATATAGCGCTTTTATCCAAAGCGCTTTACAGTCAGTAGGTACATTCACCCATTCACACACTGATGGCGGCAGGTTACCATGCAGGGTGCTGCCACACCAACGGGAGCAATTTGGGGTTCAGTATCTTGCCCAAGGACACTTCGACATGCAGACTGGAGGAGCCGGGAGTCGAACCACCGACCTCTTTCATCCAAAGCGATTAGTGGACGACCCACTCTACCTCCTGAGCTACAGCCGCCCCATATACAGTATATTTAAGCAATATATCACGAGAGCAAGTGTGTTGTGGTGAATATATCCCGCTGATAAACTGTTATCCCTGCGGCCTCGTGGGATAACAGTTTATCAGCGGGATATATTCCACAACACACGCTGCTCGAGTGCTATATTGCTTTTATAAACGGGTTTCCAAGTATGATAATATAATAATAATAATAATACTATAAGTCCGACTCCGACTGGCATGTCATTCTGATAGAGTCAGTTGAAACACTACTGTAAGGCGGGACCGCAAGAACATGTGGGTGATTTGATTGGATCGTTCTGGAGACTGAAGTTGACATTGGCCAATCCTGGCGCTTGCTGAGTAGCTGAGAGCTTTCTGAAAACCGCGACAGGCAGCTCCAGCGCAGCATTGCATTCTCAGCGCTTGCTGAGAAGCTGAATGCTTTCTGCAAACCCCGACACCAACTAACGTTACGGGGTTAAATGCGGGGTTAACAGCCTTTCTTTTGCAAAGAAGACATTAGCCCGCATCTATTCTTGTACAAAACATCATTTTCTGCGAAGTATTAGTAAAGTTATAAGCGAAGATCGATTCACAAGGATCTGACAGCTGTCTCCGCCATTTTTTTTTCTACGTTGTCATTTGAGGTAAGCCTTATTATTACTCTCTTAGTAAGAGAGTTGCCATGGCAACCAATAACCCATGGCCATGGGTTATTGAACTCGGTTACTGGAATTATACAATGGCTGTGAACCAATCAGATTGCTTGATTTGAGAGAGCCGTTTTATAATTAAGCAATATATCACGAGAGCAAGTGTGTTGTGGTGAATATATCCCCCTGATCAGTTGTTATCCCACGAGGCCGCAGGCCGAGTGGGATAACAACTGAGCAGGGGGATATATTCCACAACACACGCTGCTCGAGTGCTATATTGCTTTTATAAAAGGGTTCCAAGTATAATAATATAATAATAATAACACTATAAGTCCGACTGGCATGGTATTCTGAGAGTCAGTTGAAACACTACTGTAAGGCGGGACCTCAAGCAAGAAGATAGACCTGCGGGTGATTTGATTGGATCGTTCTGGAGACTGAAGTCGACATTGGCCAATCCTGGCGCTTGCTGCGAACCTGAGAGCTTTTTGCAAAGTCCGACACCAGAGCTGTACCAAGTAACGTTACGTCTTATTTAGAGATGCGGGGTTAAGAGTGAGGGCGCGCGAGAGAGGGGTTAAGACATTAGCCCGCGTCTATTCTTGTACAAAACATCTTTTTCTGCGAAGTATTAGTAAAGTTATAAGCGAAGATCGATTCACAAGGATCTGAAAGGTGTCTCCGCCATTTTGTTTTCAAAGCCTTTTAGTAAGAGAGTTGCGCCATCATGCGTCCATAATGACTCATTGTACAAAGACTTGAAGCAGTAGTGACCCTCCATACAACTAACGTTACGGGGTTAAATGCGGGGTTAAATGCGGAGTTAACAGCCTTTCTTTTGCAAAGAAGACATTAGCCCGCATCTATTCTTGTACAAAACATCATTTTCTGCGAAGTATTAGTAAAGTTATAAGCGAAGATCGATTCACAAGGATCTGACAGCTGTCTCCGCCATTTTTTTTTTCTACGTTGTCATTTGAGGTAAGCCTTATTATTACTCTCTTAGTAAGAGAGTTGCCATGGCAACCAATAACCCATGGCCATGGGTTATTGAACTCGGTTACTGGAATTATACAATGGCTGTGAACCAATCAGATTGCTTGATTTGAGAGAGCCATTTTATAAATCTGTATATATTTCAATACAAAATATTGTTGACACTGTTGTTGTTGGAACTACCTGTATTTTGTTACAGTAACATCATGTTTCTGTTCTGTATGTTACAAACTGTTTTTGTTTTGTTCTCCCTCTGTCTGTACGACCATGTACTATGTGCTTTATACTGTAACTCACTATGGTCATGCCAATAAAGCCTCTTTGAATTGAATTGACTGAGGGAGAGAGAGAGAGGGAGAGAGATGAGGGAGAGAGAGAGGGGGAGAAACTGGGGGAGAGAGAGAGGGAGAGGAGGAGAGGGAGGGAGAGAGACTGAGGGAGAGAGAGAGGGAGGGAGAGAGAGGAGGAGAGGGAGGGAGAGAGAGGAGAGGGGGGAGAGAGAGGAGAGGGAGAGAGACTGAGGGAGAGAGAGGAGAGGGAGAGAGACTGAGGGAGAGAGAGGAGAGGGAGAGAGAGGAGAGGGAGGGAGAGAGAGGAGAGGGGGGAGAGAGAGGAGAGGGAGAGAGACTAAGGGAGAGAGAGGAGAGGGAGAGAGACTGAGGGAGAGAGAGGAGAGGGAGAGAGAGGAGAGGGAGAGAGACTGAGGGAGAGAGAGGAGAGGGGGAGAGACTGAGGGAGAGAGAGGAGAGGGGGAGAGACTGAGGGAGAGAGAGGAGAGGGAGAGAGACTGAGGGAGAGAGAGGAGAGGGAGAGAGACTGAGGGAGAGGAGGAGAGGGAGAGAGACTGAGGGAGAGAGAGGAGAGGGAGAGAGACTGAGGGAGAGAGAGGAGAGGGAGAGAGACTGAGGGAGAGAGAGGAGAGGGAGAGAGACTGAGGGAGAGAGAGGAGAGGGAAGGAGAGAGTTAACCAATGAACCAGAGACACACCTCATGGGACACAACACCCACAGAAACAGATCCTTAAGAGATCCTTAAAGTCGAGCTGAACCCAAAAATGACTTTTCTTTTCTTTTAGTTCAAATACCTGGGTATGCAGTGCACTTATTTAATAATGTATGCAAAAACAACATCACTAATTTCTTTAGTTTTTCACACTTTTTCACATCAAAAGTTTGTTTTTCAAGATTTCATTGATAACAGTAATGTACAGTTTGCTGATGTCACCTAGTACTATCAAATGTCTACCCCATTTCAACCAATCATTTCACGACATGCAGCTGTCAATCAAATCTTCATTTCAGGATCATTTTCTCTTCCAAATGAAGGGGAAAATGGCGCCTAGTGCCTGTCATCTGGCAGAGTTTCTAGCCCATAAACTAACTACTAACTTGAGCAATTATGCAAACTAAATCAAACGGTAATGTCTAAGAATGCAAAGAAATGTAAGTGGCTCGTTAAAACACGCATTCCAGGAATATTATTTACATTTATAACGATAATGGCGCGCGCCTCCGAGCCTGACAGCCTCCCTCCATTGCCTCATAAGAAGCAATGGAGGCCCAGAGAACTGAGAGTGTGTAAACAGTGTTCTTCATGGGAAATAGAAAGTGAGGTCCATTTTCTCCTCTCCTGCCCCCTGCTGTCAGAGAGGCCTTCCTGCAGCAGCTCAGAGCAGCAGTCAGCAGACTGCCCCCTGCTGTCAGAGAGGCCTTCCTGCAGCAGCTCAGAGCAGCAGTCAGCAGACTGCTCCCTGCTGTCAGAGAGGCCTTCCTGCAGCAGCTCAGAGCAGCAGTCAGCAGACTGCCCCCTGCTGTCAGAGAGGCCTTCCTGCAGCAGGTCAGAGCAGCAGTCAGCAGACTGCCCCCTGCTGTCAGAGAGGCCTTCCTGCAGCAGCTCAGAGCAGCAGTCAGCAGACTGCCCCCTGCTGTCAGAGAGGCCTTCCTGCAGCAGCTCAGAGCAGCAGTCAGCAGACTGCCCCCTGCTGCCAGAGAGGCCTTCCTGCAGCAGCTCAGAGCAGCAGTCAGCAGACTGCCCCCTGCTGTCAGAGAGGCCTTCCTGCAGCAGCTCAGAGCAGCAGTCAGCAGACTGCCCCCTGCTGTCAGAGAGGCCTTCCTGCAGCAGGTCAGAGCAGCAGTCAGCAGACTGCCCCCTGCTGTCAGAGAGGCCTTCCTGCAGCAGCTCAGAGCAGCAGACTCGTCATATCAGGGAAAAACATGTGATGAACTGATGAAACTGTTTAGGTGAAGAACCACAATTGACAGACTTAGCTGCACAATATGTAGGCTAACACTCTGCCATGACATTAGAGGGAAAAACAATGAATTAATATGATCTGTTGACATGTGACTACTGTATGTATTGTAACTGTAATCAATTGTATTTTATTAATGTTATTTTGTTTTATCAATTCTTTATGCTTTGGCAATATTGTACTTGAGACATTCATGCCAATAAAGCGAATTTGAATTTGAGAGACTGAGGGAGAGAGAGGAGAAGAGGGAGGGAGAGAGACTGAGGGAGAGAGACTGAGGGAGAGATAGGAGAGGGAGAGGAGCAGAGGGAGGGAGAGAGACTGAGGGAGAGAGGAGGAGCAGAGGGAGGGAGAGAGACTGAGGGAGAGATGAGGAGAGGGAGAGGAGGAGAGGGAGGGAGAGACTGAGGGAGAGAGGAGGAGAGGGAGAGGAGCAGAGGGAGGGAGAGAGACTGAGGGAGAGAGGAGGAGAGGGAGAGGAGCAGAGGGAGGGAGAGAGACTGAGGGAGAGAGGAGGAGAGGGAGAGGAGCAGAGGGAGGGAGAGAGACTGAGGGAGAGAGGAGGAGAGGGAGAGGAGCAGAGGGAGGGAGAGAGACTGAGGGAGAGAGGAGGAGAGGGAGAGGAGCAGAGGGAGGGAGAGAGACTGAGGGAGAGAGAGAGGTTGAGGTTGAGGAGCTGAGGGAGGGAGAGAGACTGATGGTGAAAACACACCGCACGCGTCTCCTGCACGTAAGCTGCGCGGCGCGACCATTTGCGACCTTGTGCGCAGCCAGTTTTCATTAGGACACCATGTTAACAGATCTGTCAGTCCACACCGAATTGCGCGCAGCGCGCCGCTCAGCTCAGCTCCGCGGACGCTCAGGGCCGCTCAGCTCAGCCTGGAGTTCTATTTTCCTGCGCGGCCGTCTGCGCCTGTGAGCGACTCTGTCAAGTTGAACAGATCAGATAAGGGCAGACAGGAACTCCGAAACCGGACATTCGTCAAATAAAACCAATTTCAAAGTGAAATAATGTTTATTTACGTTGTTGATTGCCCCTGGAAGTGTGAAAAGAGAGAAAGAGCAGTGGGAGAGGGGGAGCGGCTTCTAGGGGCTCGTTGCCTGCGGAGCAACAAGTAGAGAGCTAGGACTCGCCTTCTCTCTACAACAGCACCAGCACGCACTGGGAAAACGGGAGGAGAACAGACAAATGATGCAATTGCATTTTATAATGAAGGTAGCCATTAACTGTTATCCCAAACATATTACTTTAGATATTTATGTCATCATTTACTTGGCCATGATAAGGAAGACAGGAGATCTGGGGCAAAATATATAGTGGACGAGCAGAGCGCGCAAAGAGAGCTGCGCTCTCTGTGTGGACACTTTTAAGCGACTTCTGCGCGGAGGTGCGCTGCGCGGCGCATGCGCGCAATTTTCGCCTCTGGTATGTCCCCAGCGTGAGGGAGAGAGACAGAGGGAGAGGAGCAGAGGGAGGGAGACTCACGGCTCGTGCACACCATGAAACGCTCGGCGGCATGCCTCCTGTGAAAGCCTCTTTGACGCTGCATCTTGATAGGCTGTCTTGCTCTATTTCCGCGTCTGATTGGTCCATTTCAACCTCACGTCCCCTGCCGCAGGAACCGCCCAGCGTTTCGCTGTCGCTGTCGGCTTGTCTCCGAGCGGCTTCACGCTCGCGGGGCGGGACTAGGGCGGGACCTTTCGTTAAGCTACCCAATGACAGCTCTTCCTACACATTTCCTCCCCCCACCCTTCTGTGTACATCTACCTGAAAACGTTTCTACAGCTCCAAGCTGGAAGCTGGTTTCCACGCCCACAAAATGCTGCGACACAGCGGAAAAGCGACTGAGGAAGAGAGGAGAGGTTGAGGAGCAGAGGGAGGGAGAGAGGAGGAGAGGGAGAGGAGCAGAGGGAGGGAGAGAGACTGAGGGAGAGAGGAGGAGAGGGAGAGGAGCAGAGGGAGGGAGGGAGACTGAGGGAGAGAGAGGAGAGGGAGAGAGGAGCAGAGGGAGGGAGACTGAGGGAGAGAGAGGAGAGGGAGAGGAGCAGAGGGAGGGCGAGAGACTGATGGAGAGAGGAGGAGAGGGAGAGGAGCAGAGGGAGGGAGGGAGACTGAGGGAGAGAGAGGAGAGGGAGAGGAGCAGAGGGAGGGAGAGAGCCTGAGGGAGAGAGGAGGAGAGGGAGGGAGAGAGGAGGAGAGGGAGAGGAGCAGAGGGAGGGAGGGAGAGAGAGGGAGAGGATGAGAGGGAGGGAGAGGGAGAGACTGAGGGAGGAGGAGAGGGAGAGAGAGGAGGGAGAGGAGGAGAGGAAGGGAGAGAGACTGAGGGGGGGAGAGAGAGGAGGAGAGAGAGGCAGAGAGACTGAGGGAGAGAGAGGAAGAGGAGTAGAGAGAGGAGGGAGAGGAGGAGAGGGAGGGAGAGGAGAGGGAGAGAGAGAGAGAGAGAGGGGGAGAGAGGAGGGAGAGGAGGAGAGGAAGGGAGAGAGACTGAGGGAGGGAGAGCAAGGGAGAGGGAGAGGAGAAGAGAGAGGGAGAGGAGAGGGAGAGGGAGAGAGAGGGGGAGAGACTGAGGGAGAGATAGAGAGAGAGGGAGAGGAGGAGAGGGAGGGAGAGGAGAGGGAGAGAGAGAGAGAGAGAGGGGAGAGAGGAGGAGAGGAAGGGAGAGAGACTGAGGGAGGGAGAGCAAGGGAGAGAGAGAGGGAGAGGAGAAGAGAGAGGGAGAGGAGAGGGAGAGAGAGAGAGAGGGGGAGAGACTGAGGGAGAGAGAGAGAGGGAGAGAGACTGAGGGAGGGAGAGGGAGAGGAGGAGAGTGAGGAGAGAGACTGAGGGAGAGAGAGAGGGAGAGAGAGGAGAGGGAGAGAGAGGGGGAGAGACTGAGGGAGAGAGAGAGGGAGAGAGTCTCTCTCCCTCTCTCTCTCCCTCAGAGGGAGGGAGAGGGAGAGGAGGAGAGGGAGGAGAGAGACTGAGGGAGAGAGAGGGAGAGACTGAGGGAGGGAGAGAGAGGGAGAGGAGGAGAGAGAGGGTGAGAGACTGAGGGAGAGAGAGAGAGGGAGAGGAGGAGAGGGAGAGAGAGGGGAGAGACTGAGGGAGGGAGAGGAGGAGAGAGAGGGTGAGAGACTGAGGGAGAGAGAGAGAGGGAGAGAGTCTCTCCCTCTCTCTCTCCCTCAGAGGGAGGGAGAGGGAGAGAAGGAGAGGGAGGAGAGAGACTGAGGGAGAGAGAGAGGGATAGACTGAGGGAGGGAGAGAGAGGGAGAGGAGGAGAGGGTGAGAGACTGAGGGAGAGAGAGAGAGAGAGGAGGAGAGGGAGAGAGAGGGGAGAGACTGAGGGAGGGAGAGAGAGGGAGAGGAGGAGAGAGAGGGTGAGAGACAGAGGGAGAGGAGGAGAGGGAGAGACTGAGGGAGAGAAAGAGAGAGAGGGAGAGGAGAGCACCAATAGGGCAGGCAAGGCCACACAGCAGCCGAGCTGCAGGTGAGGCCACACAGCAGCAGAGGGAGGGAGAGAGGAGGAGAGGGAGAGGAGCAGAGGGAGGGAGAGAGACTGAGGGAGAGAGAGGAGAGGGAGAGAGGAGCAGAGGGAGGGAGACTGAGGGAGAGAGAGGAGAGGGAGAGGAGCAGAGGGAGGGTGAGAGACCACTGAGATATATGAATGGAGAGAGTGTCCCTATCTCCTCCCTGTATGCTCTATTGAAGCCAAAATCCTGTGAAAATCAGTGAACCAGAGTCTGCGCAGTAGCTCCGTTGATTTAGAACCTCTGAGAGCTCCACGCCCCTCTGAACTTTCTTATGTAGAGATGCTGTTTCTAGAATGCGCACAGTGCGTTGTGTATTTATACACAGTCTAGCTCTGTAAATATAACACTTTAAGTTGTAATATTTTTTGTCTCGCCAAAAGTAACCAGGAAGAGTCCCACTATGAGATCAGTTTATCAAAATGACGCCTGTACGAAAATCTGATTTTGGTTGTCGGAGATTTCTCCTCCGGGCTGCTGTGCTCTCAGCCCGGACCGGAAGTGGAGGCTGCTCTCGGCCTCACTGGGGAAATTATCCGATCCACTGCTGTGTTGATTAAGCTAGCCAATGTTTCCGTGGCATTTTGATTAACTTTATGATTTAATTCCTTTTGGAGTAAATGTTGGTTTTACAAATCTAACCTTGACGCTTTACGCTACGTTGTTTACTGGTATAGTGTGGGTAGGGCAGCCTGCTGTAACCGTTTGTAACGTTCCATTTAATATAGCTCAGTGGTAACGTTAGCCTAGCTGCCTAGTCTCGTCTGTTTACCGTATATCCTTACAACAGCTAAGAAAGGAGCTTGTGAAGAAGGAACAGCCCCACAGTCAAAGCATTTCTCTGAGATATCCATATAAAAATGTTTGTTGCTTTAATACCAGAAATAAAACCTCTGTTTATGTGACGCTAACGGGTTAGCGATTAGCTCATGGCTGGTGCTTGCGTACTAGGCCCCATCTTATAAAACACATTTCCTGGCAGTTTGACAACCTGGCAAGTTCTGAAAATATGTGTATATTATTGTGTTATTCCAGCTATCGTTATCGGTTGTTAAGTTATAGTAATATTAAGCCGATAAATAATGAAAAACAGCCGACTAGCGAAAGTGGCTAACGTAGCTGGAGTAACTACTAAAACACATATTTTCTGAACTTACTTCAGTCCCCAACCAACGTTAATTCCTCGCGTGCCTTTCTCAAAACAATGTTCTTTTTATTGCGGTCCATTGATATGTCTGGTAGCCAGCACAGCCACCCCGACCTCCAGGGAGCCACTACCCGTGTTAAGAGCCTCTGCCCCGGGTCCACACAGAGCCACCCTCCAGGCAGCGTTACATGATGAAAGCACAAAGCAGCACTGTGTCCTGTCTATGTCAAACCAACGCTAGTTCTATACTGTGAAGAGCCTGTCCAGCCAATGACGGCTTGAGACTGGCTGCCACAGCTGTCAATCATCCATTTTTTTATTTGTCAAATAACTACTTAAAAACAAACTGATCAGAAAAATGACCACTTGCACAGGCATTAGCATGATAATGACTATCTAAAATGATACAAACCACCTTTGGAAAAAAATTATCTGACGTATACTGTGATTATTTCGGTTGTAATTTTCCCATCCACTAACATGGGGAGGCGGGCCTTGTGACCTAATACTGGATTCAGCCGTCAGGGCGGCGATCTAACATGCAGCGGCTTCACTAATGGAACCATGGAATGGCGTCCATCTTTATAAGTCGATGTGAGAGACTGATGGAGAGAGGAGGAGAGGGAGAGGCGCAGAGGGAGGGAGGGAGACTGAGGGAGAGAGAGGAGAGGGAGAGGAGCAGAGGGAGGGAGAGAGACTGAGGGAGAGAGGAGGAGAGGGAGGGAGAGAGGAGGAGAGGGAGAGGAGCAGAGGGAGGGAGGGAGAGAGAGGGAGAGGATGAGAGGGAGGGAGAGGGAGAGACTGAGGGAGAGGAGGAGAGGAAGGGAGAGAGACTGAGGGGGGGAGAGAGAGGAGGAGAGAGAGGCAGAGAGACTGAGGGAGAGAGAGGAAGAGGAGTAGAGAGAGGAGGGAGAGAGGGGAGAGACTGAGGGAGAGATAGAGAGAGAGGGAGAGGAGGAGAGGGAGGGAGAGGAGAGGGAGAGAGAGAGAGAGAGGGGGAGAGAGGAGGGAGAGGAGGAGAGGAAGGGAGAGAGACTGAGGGAAAGAGAGGAGAGGGATAGAGACTGAGGGAGGGAGAGCAAGGGAGAGAGAGAGGGAGAGGAGAAGAGAGAGGGAGAGGAGAGGGAGAGAGAGAGAGAGGGGGAGAGACTGAGGGAGAGAGAGAGAGGGAGAGAGACTGAGGGAGGGAGAGGGAGAGGAGGAGAGTGAGGAGAGAGACTGAGGGAGAGAGAGAGGGAGAGAGAGGAGAGGGAGAGAGAGGGGGAGAGACTGAGGGAGAGAGAGAGGGAGAGAGTCTCTCTCCCTCAGAGGGAGGGGGAGGGAGAGGAGGAGAGGGAGGAGAGAGACTGAGGGAGAGAGAGAGGGAGAGACTGAGGGAGGGAGAGAGAGGGAGAGGAGGAGAGAGAGGGTGAGAGACTGAGGGAGAGAGAGAGAGGGAGAGGAGGAGAGGGAGAGAGAGGGGAGAGACTGAGGGAGGGAGAGGAGGAGAGAGAGGGTGAGAGACTGAGGGAGAGAGAGAGAGGGAGGGAGATAGTCTCTCTCCCTCTCTCTCTCCCTCAGAGGGAGGGAGAGGGAGAGGAGGAGAGGGAGGAGAGAGACTGAGGGAGAGAGAGAGGGATAGACTGAGGGAGGGAGAGAGAGGGAGAGGAGGAGAGGGTGAGAGACTGAGGGAGAGAGAGAGAGAGAGAGGAGGAGAGGGAGAGAGAGGGGAGAGACTGAGGGAGGGAGAGAGAGGGAGAGGAGGAGAGAGAGGGTGAGAGACAGAGGGAGAGGAGGAGAGGGAGAGAGAGGGGAGAGACTGAGGGAGAGAAAGAGAGAGAGGGAGAGGAGAGCGATAGATAAATGAGGGAGAGGCTGAGGGAGAGAGAGGAGAGGGACAGAGACTGAGGGAGGGAGAGAGAGAGGGAGAGGAGGAGAGGGGGGATAGAGAGGAGAGGGAGAGACTGAGGGAGAGAGACTGAGGGAGAGACTGAGGGAGAGGAGAGAGAGATACTGAGGGAGAGAGAGAGGGAGACATTGTGCGAGCACCAATAGGGCAGGCAAGGCCACACAGCAGCCGAGCTGCAGGCGAGGCCACACAGCAGCAGAGCTGCAGGCGAGGCCACACAGCAGCAGAGCTGCAGGCGAGGCCACACAGCAGCCGAGCTGCAGGCGAGGCCACACAGCAGCAGAGCTGCAGGCGAGGCCACACAGCAGCAGAGCTGCAGGTGAGGCCACACAGCAGCAGAGCTGCAGGCGAGGCCACACAGCAGCAGAGCTGCAGGCGAGGCCACACAGCAGCAGAGCTGCAGGCGAGGCCACACAGCAGCAGAACTGTGAATGTGAGCTGCAGGAATCGGTTCCTAGTTTGTTTAAATGTCACTTATCAAAGCATCTGATTTGATGCAGAACAAACAATCAAGTCAACAGCTGCTGATGTGGACAAAGCAAACTTACCTACAAGCCCAAATCACAAGCTGCTAACTTAGACAAGACATCATGAAGTCAACATGCTAAACTAAACACCAGACATCAAACATCACGATGCATCTATGTGACTTTTAGGTGAAGAAACAGTAGCCCCGTTTACATGGATTGTTTTCCTCAATCTGATTGAAATCAGTCGGATTATACGAATATGATTTGATCTGTATACATGAACGCTAAATAAAGCGATCCACGTTCAATCCACGTATACATGGCCCCAGCTGAAACCGATTACAGACATGTGCAAACGGTCTCTCCCACTACCTGCAGAGAAGAAGAGGTGCACTTCTGTCTACCACTTTTCCTGTTTACCTCTGGAAAAATGGATCTAGTGCTGCACGATTTGGGGGAAAGGTGCGATTAGCGATTATGGTGGACAATATTGTGATTTGTGATTGTGATTGCGATATAATAAACAAATGGTATCTAGGGATGTGCCGGCATGAGTTTTTGACGGTATGATAACCTTGGACAAAAATACCAGTTTCACGTAGCCTATCACAGAATAAAATACATTACTAATTAATAAAATATATTACAATTTAAAATATATTAAAACTAAATAAATAAAACAATTTGAAATCTAATTATCTTTAAAAAAACAAACATTTTGAGACATTTGCCTGTCCCAAACATGTAAAAAAGAAACACTAGAAAAATAGAAAGTGCGCTGTGTTACAGCACATAGAAGATGGCTCAGACTGCAAAGTTAGTTACATGTCTGTCAAGTAGGCCTAATACAATAATACATCTCGTTTATTTTTTTTGTAGCGACAGATGGCCTTAAACGCCACACTCACGTGACGCTTCTTGAGGGAGAGACGAGGTAACGTGCATCTGCAGACTTTATCGAGGGACCATGAAGGCATCATGTGACAGACTAGTTAGCGTTAGAAGCCTGGAGGTGCTGCTGCAAACAGCTGTGACAGTGTTTTCTCTGCTATCAACCTTGTTAATCTCGCTATATTCTTCATCACAGCGGGTCATTACCCACTGTGCACTTAATCGTGCACTAGTTCTGCATAAGCACCTGCAGCTCTCTCCTTATTTTACTGACGTTCTCGCTAATCACACGGCTGTTTACATGCGTTTCTGAACGGCTAGCTAGTTATTAGCATAGCTAGCTGTTAGCGATCATGGATGTTCTCTCCCTCTCTCTCGGTAAGATGTTATGTTTGTGAACCTTGCTGCGCATAACATTACTTATTTGCGGGAGTGCATGGGAGAAGTCTCCCGCTACGCTAGTGTTGATGCCCAGTGTGATGGCAGAGAAACATGTGTTTTCTGCGTCGCGTGTAACGTTAGTTTAGAGGAGGCACACACTCAAAAAGACATGAACAAATAATAATAATCGCACACTTTTGCAGTTATGTAATCGCACGTGCTGTCATTTGCGGCTCTACGGTCTCAGCAGTTAATCATCCTCCAGAGATATTTGGCCAGGAGAAGAAGAAGAATGTACCGCTCTCAGGGTTTCTATTAACACGTTCACTGCCAAGGACGTGTTAACACGTTTTCAGAATCCAGCTGTTGACTGCCAACGACGTGTTAACACGTTCTCAGAATCGATTTTTTTTTTGTTGACGGTGGGACGTTGATCTAACCCTTTTACGTCTCCTACACCAGAATTGGAGGTATTGAATGTGTATAATCTATTTTACCGACCCACTGAGTGTCGACATGTCTCTCCACAGTAGAAAGAGGCGACCCAAAACTGGAGGGGAAAAGCGCGAGGAAGCCGTTCTCATACTGTAAAATTGATGGCGAAAACGCTTTCACTTTCGCGCTGATGCACAGCGGTGGCAACGGTGGGGGGTTCCAAGAATAGATTGGATGCACACTTTGAAACACGCAGCATAAATATGACCAGAATCGCATCAAAGCTCTCAACCAAAACTCCACGAAACGAGCGAGTCCACCCAGACTTCCTCAAACAGCGCATTAAGCCCAAACAGGCAGCAGCCAGGCAGCAGCAACTTCGTTGTGACACGCCCGCTGGAGAGCCAGGGAGGCAGGAGGAGAACACACACGGAGGGAGGAGTTGGAAGCAGAGGGGGGTTTCCTGCTGTTATGGAGGAAATTACTGTTCAAAACTATTGTTTAGATGTCTGACTCTTACTGATGCCAAAAATGAATGGTTAAAGTGACTGTTCTATCGAATTTCACAAAAAGCCGTTTATCTCTGAATAATTTTTCTGACGCTGAAACCATGCTGTATTCAACTGCTAATGCTTACATAACTACTAACTCTACAAACTAACTCTTTTAGACAGAGAAAGCACACATTCTATTAGTTCTTTTGAGATATTGTGTGTTCACAAAATCTTAGCAGAAAAGAATCCTCAGGTCTTGAAAGATGAGCCAGAATCCTCAAAAAAACCCTCTGGCAGAAGCTAACTACAGTAAAAAAAAAAACGTCTGGCAGTGAATGTGTTAAGAAGTTTGTCTCAACCACCGTCCAGTTCTTCTGCACTAGAGAGCGCATGCGCAGAATGAATAATCCACTCTATCAACCGAATCCACTCTATTCAGCCGTTTATATGCGGCATCAAGCTGATTATCAATCGGCGTAGACTACCTCTTTCAATACGATCGAAAATGTAAAACGATCCGGGTGAATCGGGTCGGCTAAGGTGTTTATATGAGACATTTTGAATCCGACTGACCTATCGATCCGATTATAAGTAGGATTTTTGGACCCATGTAAACGGGGCTAGTGTCACTTACAGATGATGTCATCATGTATAAACTATGAAGAAGATGATGACATCATGTATAAACTATGAAGAAGATGATGTCATCATGTATAAACTATGAAGAAGAGGATGACATCATGTATAAACTATGAAGAAGATGATGTCATCATGTATAAACTATGAAGAAGATGATGTCATCATGTATAAACTATGAAGAAGATGATGACATCATGTATAAACTATGAAGAAGATGATGTCATCATGTATAAACTATGAAGAAGATGATGTCATCATGTATATAAACTATGAAGAAGATGATGACATCATGTATAAACTATGAAGAAGATGATGTCATCATGTATAAACTATGAAGAAGAGGATGACATCATGTATAAACTATGAAGAAGATGATGTCATCATGTATAAACTATGAAGAAGATGATGTCATCATGTATAAACTATGAAGAAGAGGATGTCATCATGTATAAACTATGAAGAAGAGGATGACATTATGTATAAACTATGAAGAAGATGATGTCATCATGTATAAACTATGAAGAAGAGGATGACATCAGTGACTACATTTACATGCACACTATATTCCACTATTATTTGGAAAATGACAATATTCTGAATTTGAGAAGGGTCATGTAAACAGCATATTCCAGTTGCATTTTCCGAATTTGCCCTTTCTCCGAATTTAGCATTTTCTGATTAAGACATCTGGGTTATTCCAGTATTATTCTGGTTTTCGGAGGATTCTTTGATCATGTATACAGCGCATTCAGAATATGCGTCTCAATCAGGGTTTTTACCGCAGTTTGTGATGCATGTTGCCTGTTTGTGGTCAAATGTGTGCTAGAAAGTGCTAGAACAGGCGATATAATCATAATAATCCATCATCTCTGGCATGCAAAAAGAAAAGCCGACATTTCTGATCGGGAGGAGATGAGAAACATCGATTTAAAGAGAGAGAGAGAGTAGCCTATAGTGCCCAGTGCCCACGGAAGTCCACAATGCTTGCGAGCCTGCGAGGTAATAACGTAGGCTGCTAGCCTACTTTTTATGAAAGACTTGGATGCGCAACACCAAATTTTCAGCAGCAAGCTCCTGAAATGGACCAAGTGATGCTCGTAAGAATGGTGCTGCTCTGTTTATTCTCAACAGAAAAACTCCGTGGCTCCGCCTACCTGCATCTCTCTCTCTCCCCCCCTCCCTCACGTGTCGGGGAGGGCGAGCTACGGCTGCATGTAAACGGGAATATTAGTGGATTATTCATTTAGTCGGAATATTGTAATTTTCCGAATATGGGCAAAAAGCAGAATATTGTGTGCATGTAAATGTAGTCAGTGTTGTAGCCAGCAGGCAAGTGTGGCTGCCTGCCTCAGGCACAAAGAGAAGCAGCTTCTGCTTCCAGAAGACACTACCCACAACAACCAGCAGAGGGTGAAGGAATACAAAGGAATACAAAACAGATCTGGCTCCAGCATGTATGTACCGGTATGTATGTATGTGTGTGTGTGTGTGTGTGTGTGTGTGTGTGTGTGTGTGTGTGTGTGTGTGTGTGTGTGTGTGTGTGTGTGTGTATGTGTGTTTATGTGTATGTGTATGTGTGTGTGTGTGTGCTCGCGTGTGTATTTGTGTGTGTGTGTGTGTGTGCTCTGCTTCTGCAGGGTAGGTAGCGCTGTCTGTTAGTCACCATGTGACCCCATGTCACTTTTGTGACCGATACACCCCACACACACACTGAATCAAACTAAATACACACTTACACTTCCTCAGGCCTGGTTTCAACCACCGCACTGCATCATGGTCCACACTGTGGGGGAGCGGGGTAAATAAAGTTAGACAGCATCATCTCTTTGATCATGAACAAATAACCTTCATAACTTTCCATAGGAGGGATTTTTCCAGACGCCGTCACTAATATCCTCCATTCAACATCAAACAATATTCCTCAGCTTCTAGCAGCTCTGTTCACACTGACTTCATGAATCAGAGTCAATGTTCATGTTGGTGCAGACCTGAGTCACATGACCAGACTGAGTCTGTACGCTAACACGAGTCACTCCACTCCTGTCAATAATGGCTGTAACCATAGTAACGTTTACTGCAGACCAATATGGCGGCTTCCTGTGCTTTTAGTTTACTGGACACTAGTAGCACCAGTAATCAGAGGCCTCAGTTCTCCATCAGATTTTAATAAACCTCCACTGACAGACAGCGGCGTGGTTTCTCTTCTCCCACCTCATGAACTTTAGACTTTAAAGAAAAACTACATTTGGCCTCAAGACACAGAACTGGAGGAGCAGCTGCAGTGTTGAGGAGACAGACTGATAGAGAATAACTGGTGGAGCAGCTGCAGTGTTGAGGAGACAGAGTGATAGAAAATAACTGGAGGAGCAGCTGCAGTGTTGAGGAGACAGACTGATAGAGAATAACTGGAGGAGCAGCTGCAGTGTTGAGGAGACAGACTGATAGAGAATAACTGGTGGAGCAGCTGCAGTGTTGAGGAGACAGACTTATAGAGAATAACTGGTGGAGCAGCTGCAGTGTTGAGGGGACAGACTGATATAAAATAACTGGTGGAGCAGCTGTAGTGTTGAGGAGACAGACTGATAGAAAATAACTGGTGGAGCAGCTGCAGTGTTGAGGAGACAGACTGATAGAAAATAACTGGTGGAGCAGCTGTAGTGTTGAGGAGACAGACTGATAGAAAATAACTGGAGGAGCAGCTGCAGTGTTGAGGAGACAGACTGATAGAGAATAACTGGAGGAGCAGCTGTAGTGTTGAGGAGACAGACTGATAGAAAATAACTGGTGGAGCAGCTGCAGTGTTGAGGAGAGACTCTTTAAATTAACCATCATAAAGTTAGGTAACGAGTAATGAGTGTGGAGCCTGACGTCATGTAACAAGAGGCCGTGTGTGTGTGTGTGCGTTTGTGCATGCGCCAGAGTCCTGCACCGGGTCGGGGTTCCGTGGGGCCCCGCCAGGTACCTGCAAAAAAAACACGGGTGTGGGTAAAAAATACACTTCTGTAAATTACCGGGTCGGGCCGCCGGGTAAAAGGACGGGGTGCAGGTGGAACAACGACAACGTATGAGCAATGTATGTTTTTCTGTTGCACTCAGACTGAGGCAGGGGGTGTGTCTGGCAGCTGGTCTGACTCTGAGATGCAGACAGAGGGAAGAGGAGAAAAGTTTCTGATGCACGTTTTCTGCTTTGTTTACATAACCGGCATCGTTTCAAGTATGCGCATACCGTGCATTGTGTGACGCTATGGACTGCACAACACATTCAAAACTCAGCTGTGGGGTCAAGGTGATTGATTGGAGACAATACGAGTCGGACAGATAATATAGTAGGCTAACGTTAGCTTCCAGTCAAACATACACACTGGCTGTTTTCATCAGAGCAACAGGCAACAACATGTCATCATACCGTGAAAGTGGAGAGGTTGAACGTTGTAAAAGTGGATTTATGTTCCTGCAACAGCGATCATAAAGGCAGTATGGATTATACCGGACATATTGGAAATAGCTGGTAAATCACTTTGCTTGCTGTAGTGTCTGATTGCAGAGCTATCCAGCTGGTTAGTCAGCTAGCAGCTGCTAAAAGCTAATTAACGTAAATCAGCTGACGAGTCTCGGCCAGAAAGACTGCTGTTCGCCTCTCGTGTGAAACGGTGGCAGTTTCGTTTGGTTCACTACAAAATGTTTGCACTGCAGATTAACGGTTATTATATATATGCGGTTCCGGGTCGGGGCGCGGGTCTCATGTCTGCGGGGCGGGGTGGATTGCGGTACTGATTGATCATAGGTGCGGGTTCGCGGAGCGGGGTCGGTATTGCACGTCGCGGGGCCGGGCGGGGCCGGGTCTTGAAAATGTGCACATGTGTGTGCGTGTGTGTGCGCGTGTGTGTGTGATTGTGTGTGTGTGTGTGCGGCTGTCCGCTCCGCTTCTGGCTCACACTATTCAAAGCGACTGAATCCACTCTCAGATTCAGGATCAACAGCTGAACGTTTCAGTTTCATTCAAAATCTTCTCTCTCCATAACTGAACTGTGTGAACTGAACAGCATGAAGCTACAATGAGGAGCCACAGCTGGATTTAGCAGCAAATACATAGCTATTTCCTGACCAAACGAGAAGTTCTGGTTAGCCACAATATCAGACATCAGTGGCGGTCCCGCTCTTGATAAGAGCCTTTCTGAAAGCACAGTTTGCAGTCCCGCTGCTTATGACTGTGTTTTATCAACCAGGAAAAATACATTTTCAACAGATTATCAGCTCTTATCATTAGCACAACCATATAGTAGCTCCCATCGGCTGCACAGAGCTATCTATGTTCCGCTAGTGACAACAACAACGTTCATTCAAGCATTTGAGCATAATTGCAGCATCTTTTTATCACTATGTCATATCGGCAGAAATTACATTTCCGATTATAAGGCGAAGCCATTATCGTCTGATAACGATGTTGTGCTGATATCATGGTGCAGTAGAGATGCACGGGCCACAGTTATAACTATGATTAATGTGGATGGGTTGAGAGCGGATGACATGATGTATCATTAAAGAGGACAATTAATATTAATTACATTCTCTAGTCTATGAACATATTTTAAGCTTCATTTTTCATCAGGCACCTTTTTAGCCAGCCGTCTAGCCTGACATGACTGTGGGTCCTTCAAAACAAGCATGGGTGCAAGGCAGAATAAGCCAGAAAACAAAGAAAGAAAGAAAGAAAGAAAGAAAGGGGACTTGAAAACTAAGAAAAAAGGTCAGAAAAGTGCTGTGTGGGAGAAATTCTTTAAAGTTGTAAATGAGGATGAGTCAAACACTGGTTATGTATCAACGGTTGTGAAGTGGTGTATGTTCTAGACCGGTGATACTCAACTTGCAGCACGCGGGCGCCCCTGTGTGGCACGCGATGGAATTGCAAAAACAGTGCACCTGAACGCAGCATGCAAGATACCCGCTGAATAAGTGTCCAAATGTTCATGTCATTCTGGCCAATACTCCACTTCTGTTACAGCATTTCAGTCTGGAATATGGAATATCTTTCAATAATCTATTATTTAGCTGCTAAATTGTCAAATACCGCCTGCTCGCTACCCAGGCACTTATGTATGTACTTAACCTAACTAACTTAACCTAACTACCCGTAAATTCCGGACTATAAGCCGCGGCTTTTTTCCCGTTTTTTGGCCCCTGCGGCTTATATAACGGTGCGGCTTATCTATGGATTTTTTCAGAAAAAAAATTTCAAATACAAATAAAATCTCTCTTTTTTAGCACTCTTTCTACCTATAAATCCACTTCTGTTTTAATTTCCTCTGTTGCCCTCTTTTCACCACACCGCGGACACTGTGTGCACTGTCGAAATAAACAAAGGTGTTGTGTTATGTTGTTTTGTTGAAATGTTACGGTAATACGGTAAATGGGAGCTTCCTCAAACAGCCAACAATCCCCTCTGTGCGTGAACCCTTACATATGGTAATTACGGTAAGCAAAGTTCATCAGCCCGGAATCACAACAAGACGAGCAGTCTCTCTCTCACTTACCATGGGGAAGGTACGCAGAAATTCACACGACGCAGCTTTCAAGCTGAAAGCAGTCGAACTCGCACTAAAAGAAACAAACAGAGCAGCAGCGCGTACCCTGGGCATCGATGAGTCAATGGTGAGACGTTGGAAGAAGCAGCAGGAGGAACTGTCTCAGTGTAATAAGACAAAAAAGTCCTTCAGAGGCCACAAAAGCAGATGGCCGGAACTTGAAGATTCCCTTGAGGACTGGGTGTTGACCCAGAGAGCAGACGGCCGAGGCGTTTCCACGGTGCAGATCCGACTGAAGGCCAAAACAGTCGCCACCGAGATGAAAATTGAACATTTCAGAGGTGGGCCATCTTGGTGCTTCCGATTCATGAGACGAAAGGGACTGTCCGTCCGGGGGAGAACTACTGAACAACTCCCTCCCGACTACCAGGAGAAAATCACAAACTTCGGCGAATTCACACAAAGGAAGATCACGGAATATTATAGGAGTGTGAAAACATCCACAATCACCAACGGGTTCCAAAACGCTGGACTGCTGCGGGATGAAGAGGATGACGCCGCCACAGCTGGCGCTGAGGGCCGTCAGAGGCTTCAGAGGCTGTTCGATGCCGACAGTGATGAAGAGGAGTTCGTTGGTTTTGAGTGACAATGAAGGAGAGAGGAGAGTGGTTGACGAAGCCACCCTGAACCTGTTCGTTTCCGACACTGAAGATGAGGACTTTGGTGGTTTCAGTACGCAGGAAGAAGAGGAAGACGAGGATTAGTGACTTGACTTCTCTGGTTACAGGTTTGCTGCACATATAGCCTATTGTTGTGTGATTTTGTCTGGGGATTAGTGACCTGACTTTTGTTTTGTTTTGTTGAAATGTTAATAAATGGGAGCTTCCCCAAAACAGCCATCTCTTTCCCGACATTCCTCTCTGTGCACGAACCCTTTCATATGGTAATTAAACATCAAAACACCCGCGGCTTATAGACCGGTGCGGCTTATAGAAGAAAAAAATAGTCAATTTTGGTCCCGCGGCTTATAGACCGGTGCGTCTTATAGTCCGGAATTTACGGTAACTATCTGGTGTGCACAACATTGTCAGACCAAACTCCGGCTGACACCCCAAAAACCTACAATCCGCTAGAGAAAAATGTATATTGTTTGTTTATTAAAGGAGAATTTCGGTTTTTTACACCACGGTCCTCATTTCCAGTTTAGAATATGATGTTTTACTCACCGAAATAGTTTCGCGTCATTCGGATGCCCAGGGAAGATTTTGAGCTCCGAGTACACTCTGGGTGGGGTTACAGTGCGTATCGTCCCCCTCTGTGAAACCACTTCTTCAGAGAAACCACAGAAGGGGGACGATACGCACTGTAACCCCATCCGGGGCAGATCAACACTGACTGCGGTGTTGTTGTTAGCCTAGCTTCTAGCTATTAGCTAAATAATTATATTTAGAACCATAATGAACCGTGATCTGACAGAAAAAGTGTAATTTAGAGAGCGCGTGCACTGCCGTGCAGAATGCCCCGTGGGCTCACGTTCTAGCGGTTCTAGCCTGTTTGAAGAGTGTACTCGGAGCTCAAAATCTTCCCTGGGCATCCGAATGACGCGAAACTATTTCGGTGAGTAAAACATCATATTCTAAACTGGAAATGAGGACCGTGGTGTAAAAAACCGAAATTCTCCTTTAACTGGCCCCTGGCCTTCTATCATTTCACGAAAGTGGCCCCCGGGCAAAGCAAGTTGAGTATCCCTGTTCTAGACAGCCACAAGACGGGCACCTCTAACATGGTACATCACGTCTGTGGTAAATCAAGAACAAGCCAGCAAGACAACACCTTAAAGGATAACTTTGTTTTTTTTTCAACCTGGACCCTATTTTCCATACTGGATGTGTCTAAGGGACTCATCATGACATAATTTTTTCAAATTGGTTGAGTACTCACCGAGATAGCCTTGTTTACAGCTCGTCAAACAACTACCAGTGTGACCCAGTCGGGCAATTGCGCACCGTCATTCCACGTTCGCTAAAACTGCTTGTTTTGCCGCTGGGAGACTCAAAGTGTCATTATAGTGTCTGGCAACATGGAAACGACTCTATACATGAATATTATTCTCCGGACAGAGAAAATGGGCATGAACAGGTGAGGAGAGAGAGGAGCAGGCAGGGTATATACCCTTGTCTTCAATGCTGGAGACCGCTGTTCGATTCCCAGCATGTTCAAAGTAAGTCTACATTTAAACCGTAAGTCACATTTAATATTATTTAAGCCTGCCTAACCCAAACCCTTTGTCTAACCTTAACCAAGTTGCTTTAGGTGCCTAAACATAACCGCAACACAAGTTGTTGCTATGCTGTTGTGGTGTTGAAGAATGAGGAAAGAGGGGTATCCAGTGCGTTGAAAAGGGGTCCTGACCTAACATCAGTTTTTCACAAACAGACATTTGCTCTCCGTACCTGAGAGAGTCCAGTCTCCATTGTGGATCCTCAAGTCCAACAGAGAGCAGCTTCACTGAGGCACCTGGATTATTGTAGCTCAAGTCCAGCTCTCTCAGATGGGAGGGGTTGGAGCTCAGAGCTGAGGCCAGAGAAGCACAGCCTTCCTCTGTGAGCCGACAGCCTGACAACCTGCACACACACACACACACACACACACACACACTAAAGCAGTGGTTCTCAACTGGTCTAGCCTCATGACCAACATTTTCCCTTAGTCATTTACAGAATTGATCCTAAATTGTAGGGTAATTTAGCTTCACAACAAGCTAGCATGGCATGTTGGTACCAATGGATGCATTAGGTCTTCTAGTTTCATATGGTACTAGTATCTTCACTCTCGCTTTAAAATGAGCCTGCTAGCATCTGAAAGATAGTAATGTTGGCCGTCGATGCCAGCATTCTCAATGAGTAGACAAACGTTTTTCTCATGCACACATCTGCGACCTACTCAAAACGGCCCCGCGAACCACCTTTGGGTCCCGACCCACCAGTTGAGAAACACTGCTCTAAAGCACGATTGCTTATGGTGCAACAAAGTTCAGCTCTTTGCATGGCAGCCAGCTGGCAGCTGAATGGCCTTCAGCCGAGAGCACCAACTGAAGCTCACTGCCACTGTAAATATTAATTTGAGTGTGAACCACGAAAATAAATGCAATGTAACTGCCGACCAGTTGCTGCTGTATTGTCTTCCAGGACGATCTGTTGTTGAATGTGTTCTTCAATGTGAGTTTTCAGGAGGTTTTCTCCTCATTCAAACTCTACAAACTGCTCCAGCTGCATCTGGTCCTGCTCACTACTTTATATTCTTGTCTTCAAGGCAGTCAGGTGTTGGATAACCTCAATGTTACAACTAAGGGGAGTATAGTGGCAGTAAAGATGTGTTTGAAATGTGATGACTCATTCAACTTTTATTCAGTAGCAACATTAACCACTGAAACCTACAGAAATAGTGATTTTGCATAGTTATGAAACTCAACATCGCCTGATATGAACATTTTTGTAATAACATATTCAGCTTCTTCACTCAACACTAATAGTTTGTCATTGTTTATTTTGAGCCTAAACCTAACCCTCTAAAAAAAGAGATCATAGCTCTCAGTGGAAGCTCTTAAAACCAGCTACATGTTGGATATTCCCATTAATAAACTGCTCTGAAATCACTTATTATATGTGACATGCTCGGACAAAATCAGTCACATGTAGCACAGGCCCGCTGTTTGTGTAGAAATGTGATTTTATAAGAAAATGCTGATTTTGGCTGTTTTGGGGTTTCAGAAGATTTTAGTAAAATAAACCATTGGTTTTCATTCTCTGTAACGAGTATTGTAAAATTCAAATGCAGCTCATAAAGTTATGGTGACAAGCATAACTAGCTTACTTTGTTAAACTTTGAGGCCGTTTTTCTCAAAACAGTTTGGAAACAGTCAAGACATAAAGGGCTGCATCTCACTCAATATTTGGAGAACAAAGATAATTTTGATAATTGACATCACCAGAAAGTACATTCTCCTCTTTCCAACAGTGTATAAAACTCAAAATGTGTTTCGGGGTCAATGTGACTGATTTCATCAGAGCAGGTCACATTATTACAAAGAACTGTCTCCAATATTTGTGTTTTCATACAGTTCTGCGCTCAGTTTAACAGAATCTTACAAGTCCTTTGCTTCAGGTTTCACCAACAGATGCAGTGTGGAGAGAAATAATGAAATGTTTTCTCAGCAGGAGAGAAAGTAAGAGCTGAATTTTGGTTTGTCAGCTGGTTTCAAAAATTAGATCAGCAGGAAAATGAGAGTTCAGGTATTTTCATACGAATGTAGAGCAGAATTTAAATGGTCTGTTAAACAGTAATGGTGATCCTGACCTGAGACTCTCCAGTCTACAGTGTGGACTCCTCAGTCCAGCAGAGAGAAGCTTCACTCCTGAATCTTGGAAGTCGTTGTTAGTCAGGTCCAGCTCTTTCAGATTAGATGACTGGGAGCTGAGGACTGAGGCCAGAGCTTCACAGCTTCTCTCTGACAGCTGACAGACACTCAGCCTGAAGCACAAGAAGACATGCTATTGTTATATTGTGTCATTATTGTATTATTTCTACTGACAGACTGTGTTGATGAGGCTTACTGACCCTTATATGTAATGTCATCATTGTATGATTTCTACTGACAGACTGTACTGTTGAGGCCCTGGTCTAAAGCAGGTTCACACTAACACTGACAGGAAAACTGGTTTGATTTCCACACATGGTGCTATAAGGTGATAGGGTCAATAAATCCTCCAAAATGGCACATGATTTGTTATGCTGCACAACGAGCCATGAAAAAAGAAAAAAGTGGATATAAATTAGGAAACACTTTAAAAACAAATGGATAGTAAATCTGCAGCCTCAGTAGCTCAGGAAGGTTTCCACAGTCTCAGCTCACAGGGAACTATCTCCACAGTGTAATTCAGGACCAAAACTAGCCTGCTTTAAATGTGTTCAGTGACATTTTAATATGAATTATCTAACTAGTAACCAGTGGACAGATGTTAAAACTGGGTAGATGATGTTGTCACCTTCCCACTGTTTAACATCTAGCTGCTCTATTTTCAACTAGCTTCACTGGCGTGAAGCTGTATCAATAAAAGTCAAATCATCAAGTAAAACCTTCGGGACAACCTTTGCAGATTCAGGAATCCTGTTTTGAGAGAATGGACCTCAGTTTGGGAAATGTGTTGAATCAACTGAGAAAAACTGTAAACTGACTTTACCTGAGAGTCTCCAGTCTGCATTCTGGACTGTCCAGTCCAACAGAGATCAGGTTCCATCCTGAATCTTGCAGGTCATTGTAACTCAAGTCCAGCTCTCTCAGATGGGAGGAGATGGACTTCAGAGCTGAGGTCAGAACTTCACAGTCAGTCTCTAACAAGCTGCAACCACTCAATCTGAATAAAGAATAAAGCAATAAAATACAATATTCCATTAAAGCTTTAACCAATCCAGTGTCTTATAATCCAAGGGACTTCAGCATGTTGTCAGTCAGTGTGGATCAGCATCATGTCAGCCTTATATAGTCTTTCCATCTGAAACCAGACAGACTGTCACTCCTCTGTTTCAGGATTAGCCCATTTTCCTTGAAAACTTTCTGTAACAGACCAGATGAATACATCTAAATGCCAAGTAGTTTAAAATAAATAAATAAATATTTAGTTATGGTCCAGAATCCACTTTTTTGGGGACACAATTTTCAGATGGCAGTTTATCTGGAAAAGTTGTAATACAAGCAGAATTTGAATTGGATGGGGAACTTAACCCTAACTGGACCCTAACTTAACCTGAACCCTCCAATTGTCTATACGGAAGCAACAGATCAGAGCAAATCAAATATTGCAGGGTTTTATCAAATCTAGGAAGTGAGTTAAAATGGAAATCCGAATGGACTGGGGATATATATATTTTAGTCATGGCCTTAGAAATAGTAGGGGGGCTATGATTTTGTTTAAGAAGGAACTGCAACAACACAAGGGTCGCAGGTTCACGGCCCCATGCTACCTCCAGCTTGGTCGGGCGTCCATACAGGCACAATTTGCTGTGTTTGCAGGTGGGAAGTCGGATTATGGGTGTGTCCTGGTCACTGCTCTAGCGCCTCCTCTGGTCAGTTGGGGCGCCTGTTCAGGGCAGAAGGAAACTGGTGGCAATAGCGTGATCCTCCCACGTGCTACGTCCTGCTGGTGTAGTTCCCCGCTGTCAGGTGAAAATAAGCGGCTGGCAACTGCGCATGTGTCAGAGGAAGCATGGTGCTAGTCTACAGCTCTCCCCAGATCGGCAGAGGTTGGAGCACCAAGTGGGGCAGCAGGGGGAAATTGGCCAATTAAAACTAGGGGAAAATGGGGGGGGGGGGGGTCAGAAAAAAGAAGGAACTGCAACACACAGTCCACGCTGTCCAAACTGATGAGAATGGAAGATAGAGATCTATGCTAGATGTTACAATAGATAAATTATAATTAGGGCTGGGTTTAAAAAAAATCGATTCTCCGATTTTTTATCGATTTTAATTTTAATCCTTTGATATCGATTCATATGTCCAGAGATCGATTTTTTTATTATTATTATTATTTTTTTTTTTTAATAATAAACAGGCTAAAATATTATGCTGTGTGTGGTAGTTGAAACATAGTTTCAAGTTGACGTT
The DNA here is from genome assembly GCF_964638095.1 of Poromitra crassiceps. NCBI lineage: Eukaryota > Metazoa > Chordata > Actinopteri > Beryciformes > Melamphaidae > Poromitra > Poromitra crassiceps. The sequence continues at coordinate 24,571,717 of NC_139645.1, forward strand.
TATTCATGTTTGTAGTTGAAACAAAAACATAAATACTGTAGGCTACATAAATGGAAATGTTTGATCATTAATATCTACTTTTAGAAATTATATAGGCTGAAATCAAATCACTGTGCATAATTGTGAAAGTGTCTTTATTGACAGATGAAAAGGCTGTTATTTGTTATTTGTTATTTGTATATTTGTATATTTGTCACCACCTGGTGAGTAAATATATTAAAATTGACAACCGGTCTGCAACTTTTTTTCCCCATCTATCTACTTGGCGCAAAAAAGGTTGGGAACCCCTGTGTTACATAACTGGACAGTCATGTAATTCAGGTTACAGCTCAAAAAACACGTTTTGGTATCACTAACCAAATCGATATTGAAATTAATCGAATTGGAATCTAATCGAATCGGGATTAATCGATTCGCAACCTTGTGAATCGGAATCGAATCGATTCTTGAAATTTTAACCAATACCCAGCTCTACTTATAATATCAATATAATCAATATATGCTCCAAATGGAGATAATCCAATCTTTTAGAGGAAATCCATAGTATTATCTCTTCTCAAGAGAATAACCAAAATATCATAGTTGGAAATTTCAATACAGTTTTAAATATAAACAAAGGTGAGCAGGTACTCATTCCTACAATAACCATCCCCAGGCTCTCTGTGAAATTCAAGGAATGAAGGCATCTCTAGATCTAGTGGACATTTGGAGGCTGTACAGAATCCTGACTTAAACAGATACACATGGTGTAGAGCGGTGGCTCTCAAACTTTTTCACATCAAGGACCCCTAAACTGACACAAATTAGACCACAGACCCCCATTTGATAAGATTTTGTCTCAGGGTCCCCCATCTGATAAGATATTTGCTTTTGGATGTTTTATTACAGAAGGTTTATGAAACCCATGACCAAAATAGTCATGTAATCTGTCATTGTGATACTTATGGATGGAATTATAGTGAAAATAGTTTTTTTGGACCCCACTTTGAGAACCACTGGCCTAGAGGACAAGGTAGTCGTATTGATTGTTTTCTTATTTATTTTTCTCTTGTTTCCAAGGTAGCAACATGTATGATTGGTGACCGAGATCTGATCATACTATTATAACAATTCAAATTATTACAGCTGCTAGGCGGCATGCCCACCCTGCAGCTCACCTGCTGTGCTGGCTCACTTGCTCTTATAGAGAGCCAAAGTGAAACGTCACTTCCTGTACCAGCGTTGAAAAAAATATGAATGGCAGTGAACGGAGAATAACGTTCCTTTTTTGATTCTGTTTGAATTGTGCCACGGGGTGCCAGTGTTAATTTTGTCAATTTAAAACATAACTTTGCATGTAAAGAAATTCGCAGTTTGTCGTCAAACTGAAACGCAGGGGTTAGTTTCGTATAAAAACTACATAGCTCGTGGAAGCTTGTTGCATATTGCCGGTCTTCAGCTTTGCCGGTAGAGAAAGTGATGTCACTTAGGCGACAGCGTATGTAGTCTTTCTGATTTATAACGTATAGTGCAACAGTTTGGCAACAAACTGCGACTTTCTTGACATGCAAAGTTATGTTTTGAATTGACAAAATTAACGTTGGCACCCTGTGGCACAACTCAAACGGGATCAAAAAAGTAACGTTATTCTCCGTTCACCGCCATTCATATTTCGCCTCTCTATGACATCACTGATGACCACAGCGCATCGCAGCCTCGCCTGCTCTATGACATCACTGATGACAGCATCACTGATGACATCATCACTGAATTTATATAGCCTCTACCAGGAAGGATGACATCACTGATGACATCATCAATGATGCCATCACTGAGATGCAAGATGCAATGCGCAATCTTGCATTGCATTGGATTCTGGGATTGATTTGGATTGCATTCTGGCATTGATTCCCAAGCCCAATTAGTGTCTGCTGCGGGTATGGCCGGGCGGAGATCCACTTTAGAAACCGGGTAAGCCAGGGGTGCCCAATACTTCGATCGCGATCGACCGGTCGATCGCGAAGGTAGTGTGGTCGATCGCATGGCATTGAGGGGAGAATTTTTTTTTTTTCTTTTTTTTACTGTTTTCCCACTGTTTCCACTGTTTTTCCACTGTTTTTCCACTGTTTCCACTGTTTTTCCACGGTTCCACTGTTTTCCACTGTATACTCAGTGTATATATATATAAATAAATATGTTTGGTAGATCACTTTGACTTGGTCATTTTAAAAGTAGCTCCCAAGCTGAAAAAGTGTGGGCACCCCTGGGGTAAGCGATTGTGGTTGTGTTCTATCACTTAAAGTACCGAAAGCATTATTCTTTTAGTTTCTGATTGAATTGTCAGCTTCTGCTAACTGAGACCATTTGTCAACTAACGTTGGCTAACTTATAGTGGCTACACTGCCTAAAATTTATCTAGACCTACTAGCTTGCCAGCTAAGTGAGTTAGCCAGATTCATCAGCTTAAAGGTCCTAATTTGTGCAGCTGTAACCTCTTAAAAACGTGTGTCTCTGGTCCATAAAACATGATTCTGGATTAATTTGTCGAAAATATAGCAACCCCGTTTGTTGTGACGGAGTTGTCACTTCCTCATCTCGTTGCGTCCCAAGAATGGTCTGTTTCTATAATATATTCAGAACTAACAGTTCCCATTGGCCGCTGAGGGAGAGCCCGCCCCAGGCTCCCAGCGGCCAATTAGATTAGCGTCTGTGGACCAGCACGCTAGGTTGTGTCCACAACTAACGCTATCGCTAATTTAACGTTGCTACGCTAAAGAGGACATCTCAAAATGCCTAGACTTACCGAATGCACCTCCGCAGTTGCTGGATCACGTACAGTTGGCGTCGCTCCAGCTAGAAGTGTTAATTTTGTGGCTATAGACAAAATGGTGCAGGTAGCTTGTGTGAGAGAGACCCGCGCAGTATGCGCGAGGAAGCTCGTGACGTCCCGATACCCCGTCTGGGAAACAGAGCGTTTGGGGGTGTGGCTTGAAGGAGACTGCAGGGGGAAGCTGGATAGGGACAAATCCAACTGTGGCAGTTCTGAGGTTGTGACCACTTATTACAGGGAGGGCTGACAGCAGTATATATGCATTTACAAGTAAAAACAGCTTTTGCACGGAATGGGACCTTTAAGATAACATAACTAAATGCTTTCAGGATTTTCACCATGAATACCTGCAGTTCAGCGCTCACTGCTCAGTCAGGCCTACTGTAAACTGGCTATAACTGAATCTAGCATTCAAAATAGATACTGTAGCAGGGACACTGTACCCTGTCCCTGCTACAGTAGCTATTTGAAACATAGTTTCAAGTTGACGTTTATTCATGTTTGTAGTTGAAACAAAAACATAAATACTGTAGGCTACATAAATGGAAATGTTTGATCATTAATATCTACTTTTAGAAATTATATAGGCTGAAATCAAATCACTGTGCATAATTGTGAAAGTGTCTTTATTGACAGATGAAAAGGCTGTTATTTGTTATTTGTTATTTGTATATTTGTATATTTGTCACCACCTGGTGAGTAAATATATTAAAATTGACAACCGGTCTGCAACTTTTTTTCCCCATCTATCTACTTGGCGCAAAAAAGGTTGGGAACCCCTGTGTTACATAACTGGACAGTCATGTAATTCAGGTTACAGCTCAAAAAACACGTTTTGGTATCACTAACCAAATCGATATTGAAATTAATCGAATTGGAATCTAATCGAATCGGGATTAATCGATTCGCAACCTTGTGAATCGGAATCGAATCGATTCTTGAAATTTTAACCAATACCCAGCTCTACTTATAATATCAATATAATCAATATATGCTCCAAATGGAGATAATCCAATCTTTTAGAGGAAATCCATAGTATTATCTCTTCTCAAGAGAATAACCAAAATATCATAGTTGGAAATTTCAATACAGTTTTAAATATAAACAAAGGTGAGCAGGTACTCATTCCTACAATAACCATCCCCAGGCTCTCTGTGAAATTCAAGGAATGAAGGCATCTCTAGATCTAGTGGACATTTGGAGGCTGTACAGAATCCTGACTTAAACAGATACACATGGTGTAGAGCGGTGGCTCTCAAACTTTTTCACATCAAGGACCCCTAAACTGACACAAATTAGACCACAGACCCCCATTTGATAAGATTTTGTCTCAGGGTCCCCCATCTGATAAGATATTTGCTTTTGGATGTTTTATTACAGAAGGTTTATGAAACCCATGACCAAAATAGTCATGTAATCTGTCATTGTGATACTTATGGATGGAATTATAGTGAAAATAGTTTTTTTGGACCCCACTTTGAGAACCACTGGCCTAGAGGACAAGGTAGTCGTATTGATTGTTTTCTTATTTATTTTTCTCTTGTTTCCAAGGTAGCAACATGTATGATTGGTGACCGAGATCTGATCATACTATTATAACAATTCAAATTATTACAGCTGCTAGGCGGCATGCCCACCCTGCCCGCTGTGCTGGCTCACTTGCTCTTATAGAGAGCCAAAGTGAAACGTCACTTCCTGTACCAGCGTTGAAAAAAATATGAATGGCAGTGAACGGAGAATAACGTTCCTTTTTTGATTCTGTTTGAATTGTGCCACGGGGTGCCAGTGTTAATTTTGTCAATTTAAAACATAACTTTGCATGTAAAGAAATTCGCAGTTTGTCGTCAAACTGAAACGCAGGGGTTAGTTTCGTATAAAAACTACATAGCTCGTGGAAGCTTGTTGCATATTGCCGGTCTTCAGCTTTGCCGGTAGAGAAAGTGATGTCACTTAGGCGACAGCGTATGTAGTCTTTCTGATTTATAACGTATAGTGCAACAGTTTGGCAACAAACTGCGACTTTCTTGACATGCAAAGTTATGTTTTGAATTGACAAAATTAACGTTGGCACCCTGTGGCACAACTCAAACGGGATCAAAAAAGTAACGTTATTCTCCGTTCACCGCCATTCATATTTCGCCTCTCTATGACATCACTGATGACCACAGCGCATCGCAGCCTCGCCTGCTCTATGACATCACTGATGACAGCATCACTGATGACATCATCACTGAATTTATATAGCCTCTACCAGGAAGGATGACATCACTGATGACATCATCAATGATGCCATCACTGAGATGCAAGATGCAATGCGCAATCTTGCATTGCATTGGATTCTGGGATTGATTTGGATTGCATTCTGGCATTGATTCCTGATAGATTTCTCTCCCCAATCTATGGTATTTTGATCAAACATTTCTCCATAGGCCCAGTTTGGACTCAACAGGAGGCAGATACTTCAGCATGGCGGCCCTACATGCTGATATGAAAATATGCAATTACAGAGATGATCTTGTCATTTGTTAATTCAAATATATCTTTAATTATGTTTAAATGTTCTGTTCTAGGTCATCGGAGGAGCGGCTGAGTTTGTGTAATGATGAACTTTCTCCATTTCTATTAGGAGACGTGCGGACCATGGGAATTAACCATTAGAAGGTTCTGTGGAGTTGAACAATGCTTTGTGTGTGACAAGCTGTTATTTTAAGCTGTTTATGGCAGGTCTGGGAAACGGATAAGCTGCACAAGGACGGTCATTTAGGATATGGTCGGGGCAGAGGTCACGGAGATCAGCCGACAAAAGGACATTCTATATGTCTCTGCTCAGTCACGTTTGGAAAACAACACAGGGTTTATGGCGTCTCTCTAAGATAAATGGTTACAAGTGCATCCACAGAAGTGGGGAAACATTCCACCAGATGCCCCAGTAAGCAGAAGCTATGTGGAAAGGAAGCGTTTCTCTCATGCTTGACTATTGTTGCTTATTATTCAATATATATCCTACTGATTGACTGACTGGTTTTGATATCTGATATGGAATAAAGTTTAGACTATACATTCGATGTGCTGACTTTTCCCGCCGAGGAGACAGGATCAGACGCAGCACAGAGCAGAGGAGAGGAACCATGATTTGAATCTCAGACGGCCCGGCTGGGAATGTTGGATGATCAGCAGAATATATATTGGTTATCTTATGAGAATAGAGTGTGTTTAGATCAGTCTGATGTTGTATTTCTGTGTTTTGAATAACTTCAAATTTGTCCCACTTGATACACAAGGAGAGTGCTATCATATTTAGATAAATAATAGCCTATTGTTATTATTGTAACTATAGAATGGAAAATAAAGGTATAGTCAAATTAGTTGATAAGTGGTAATTGATAAGAGTTTCTCATCCGGTTTAAACAGGGTGAGTTTTTCTCTGTTTTGATTGAAGAATACGCTCTCATTCTGGTTACACCCTTAGGGTGGTTACAGACCGAGAGACAGTAAGTCTGAACTGTAAGATGTTTAAATCCAGTTTAGACTGGGATTAGCCCAATTATAGCTGAATTCGATCCTATCCAGAATATAGTTTAGTTTATCAAGTCTAACAATAACCTTACATAATGTTCTAAACTAGGACTTTAATAGGTAAATAGCTAAATTAGCTGACCCAAATTATAAGTTGAAAATAGGAAATAAAATGGATGACCAGTATTCAAGTGAGGGTTAGTGCTGTGACCTCCAGTGGAAGCCAGGTCACATGATTGCGGACCAAGAGGAGGAGAAAACATGCCTATCATAAGAGTGACAGACCAATGACAGCCCAAGCAGTGAAGGATGTCCCCAGATGGAGGAGGAAACCTGCGGGGAGAGACCAGCCCACAAGAAGATGCAGTTTAAAAGGACACGCAAAAGATAAGGGAGGGGTCGGTTTTCAGGGGTCTTCTTTAGACCTGCTACATATTTTGCTGTGAGGGAAAGACCACTGGAAATCCACCTCAGAGATCTCTGAATGGGGTAATATAACTTGACCTGTCTTTGTACTGAATATGCTAAATTCTCTATATAAAATAATGTTCTAAATATCAGAATTGCTTGTTGTATTGATTTTTCATATATCTGGAATAATTGGACACTGGAAAGGTATTAACATATGTCACACCTTCTGATTGGAGTGGGCTGTTTTTAATTAGGTTGAACGAGGTACAGAGAAACCCTTTCCATCAATTGGTGACCCTGACGTGATCCAGAGAAAAAAGCAAGCATTCTGATCAAGCATTTCAGGAAAACAGTGGCTTAACATCCCGGGAAAATATCAATAAAGGGTTTACCGATTACCTTTTTCATAAAAATATCTGCATTGGCTATTCTAAATTATTGTTACACTAACTGGATTCCACAAATGCTGTAATTTATCAATCAAATTTAGGAACCGGTACAAAGCTGGTCAGACACGTGTTTTGATATTTTGGAAAGACCTGTGGGCGAGATTGTACGTCAAAAACATCTGCCCAAGGCCGCTAGCATATGTGAGGGGATAACAGTAATTTTCTCAAGACCATAATAGCGTAGCGAGCATATGTGAGGGGATAACAGTAACTTTCTCAAGACCATACAGCTGACCGAGTGCGTGTGAGGGATAACAGTACTTTTCCAAGATCATAGCAGAAAATGTGTTATTTATACAGAACCGGCGTGTTCTGGGGGAGTCCGTTTTGTACAGAGAGCATTAAGGCTCAGGTTTTTGCGTTTTATTGTAATATATTTCTGAAGGTTTTGCTATATTATGAATTGTGAAAAATCAGCTATAGAGAAGATCATAAAAGATTATTTATAATGGGGAAGAAATAACACAGAATTGTCTAATAATAGTAATATCAATATCCATATTTTGAGTTGAATTTTAGATTCTTCCAATTTATGTTGCTATGTAAATTAGACACAAAGGTTTATGCTATAAATTCAAACAACAAGGTGAATTTAATGCAAGATTAGGTCACGTTGGGTTAGTATTCCTTTGTATTTTTGTGTTATACTGCTTTATGATCCATAACTTTGCTGTAAGTTTGACAAGAAGAGAAAATGAATGTAAATGATCCTTAGATATAGGGGAACATTTTCTATATAATATAAAGGGATAAATAGGTTGTATAATTAGTCACACTCCTTGATTTGTCAAGTGAGTGCTATTTGAAACAAATAAGTTTTCACTGTGCAGGGACGCCTGTCACAGTGAAACGGTAATATGTAAGAGTATAGTATATAAATAGAACCAACAGTAATTTGACGCTTATGAAAAAACTGTTTGTGGAAGAAAATACACCACAAGTTGATGCGCGCAGCTTCTAACCAAGGGTCCGGGTGCAGCCAAATGGCCGCGGGTGTGATGATGCTGGCACTTTTTGCTGTCTGAGTGGGCTCTGCCGTCCATACAGGAGAAGCCTGTGAGTCTGTCTGGCGGAGTTGGGCTGCAGAGCGGAGAATTGTAGATAGCCTATGAGTTATTTTGCCATCAAATTGGCGTAAGGTCGCGCGACAGTTCAAAATAATAGCGTATGCTTTTAACGTTAGATTTATTTAGAAATATAAATGGATCTTTTAAGAGAGTGGTGGATTCGTTAGAGGGTAAAGATATGGAATGGGATTAATGGCCTATGGATTATGCGAATAGATATAATAGGCGTCACATAGATAATATGTCCTCCCAACTAGTAGACATGATGTATGCGTGAGACGGGGTAGATTATATAAGCATGACCGGCTCTTTACGCATTCAAATAAATATAGCTCAGTTGGTAGAGCGGCCGTGCGGTTCCATCCCCGTGTGAGGAGCCAAGAATTTGCAGTAGCCTAATGGAACAATGTCTGTATGTAGTAAACGATTGACTGTTAAATCAAAACAGACATCGACAACCTTTATTTAGTTTTTTTCTGTTTGTCAGTCTGTCTGTCTGTCTGTTTGGTTGTCTTTTATCTGTTGGTCGCAAGCAAAGCAAACTTCGCATCTCGATGGGCAGTGTGTGCCCTCAGTCTGGATTTGAGTGTGTGTGTGTTTGCTCATGTGTGGCGCTTCCATGTAGACAGATGATCAGGATCGCATCACACTTTTCGCATTTCTCTGAGTTTTGCCTCTCCTCCGTCCGTCTATGTGTTAACTCTGTAAAGCAGCAACAGCAGGCAGAATCGATTCACTTGTAGATTGGCTGAGCAGCATCACGTGTGATGAGATACAGTGTATGCATTGGTCTGTGAGCTTCCTGACAGATAAACCTGTAGTACCGTAAAGGCTAGAAAAGCCTATGCCGGTTAGAATGAAGACGCTCCGTGAAAATGTAACTATTTAATGATTTGTTGGTTATAGGGCTCGGTCCGGATGGAACGGCGTCTAGGTCTGGATGTGGACCGCTTGGAAAAACGCCGTGTTGCTTGAGGTGAATGTGTGTGTCTGTATGCCTGTGCTGATAGGAGAATGGAGTAATGTGTGTGTGTGTGTGCGCGAAAAGGGGAGAGCATGTATGTACCGTATGTATGTTTGTGATTGAGTGTGTCTCGCGTTACTTTGGTAATGTACAGTTTGATCCAAGGGGGGCTGCTCGGGTAGTATAGGCTGCAAGGCATTACACCAGGAGGCTGCTCTAGGTGGCTGAACATCTAGGGATAAGTTCATGAATGTTTGAGTTGATTTGAGTGTGATAATTTGAGATAGATAGGATTTTATGTTACTGCATGAGTGATGGGTAGATGCCGGTAGTGAAATTTGATGTTGTGAATGCATTTAGTGGTGAAAGGAGACAGATAGGATTTGAGTGGGTTGGTATGTGTGATGAAGTTTGTGGAATGTGGGTTTTTATGTGGATGGTTGGGAATACAATGCTGATAGTATGGGGCGTGAACGTTCATTGTTTCTATGGAGAATGAAAGCATTGATTATAATATTTAGATTGGCGAAATGGTGCTGTGTTTTGTCGGTGTGGTTGTGATATGTGAAATGATGTCTGTTCAGTTTTGGAACATTCTTGATGACATCATTTGTGGTTGGTGTAGCCTACTGGAGTTTCAGTGTGGATCGATTGGCGGGGAGGGTTCATTAATGATTATTCGTTTGAGGTGTCAATTGATCTAATGATTATTGATAGTTGTTTGATTAATTTAGACCAAAGGGGGGTCCCCATACATTGTGGAATGCATGGTGAATGAATGCATAGAATATAGAATGGACCCAGATGGAGGGTTAAATCTCAGCAAAAACACACTGACGAAGTGTCAGATATAATGAGTTATGAAAAATAGATGGGACTGGGAAATTACAGCAGTGGGGAACACTGAATACTGTACATTATATAGTAATATGTACTGAATAGAAAGTTTGCAGTGACACATAAAAGAACAATAGTTATATGATGAGTTTGTTTAGTTGACAACTTTGCATAAATGGAGGGTTTGTTGATTAACTTGAAAATTCTCTCTGTCGTCCCTATAGAAGAACTAGCTCAAACCCAGGTAAGATACACTATCATTTTTCCGTTTGAGAAAAGCTACACATAGCTAAATTTACACTTAAGCACGCAGGAGATGTTTTCAAAAGTATCTATAAATAAGTCAATGGCCTCCTCTGAGGACGAGATTATACTTGAGTTTGCATTTAGAGTATTGTTGTTTTGCCTCAGTCTGGGGACTGACCCACCCCAATAAGCTAGCTCTTAAAGCAGTTGTTTTTTTGGGAATTCATCCAACCCACTCAAGACATGTACACGAAATCTGTAAACTTGAAAGGCAGACTCAAGGAGCCATCTTGTTTATGAGGATTCATTGCAAACAAATTATAAAGTAAACAATTGGATATGTACTCACAGAGTATCTCAAACATTATCTGCCATACAAGCGACTTGTTGTACTAATAAAAATACAAGAAATTATTTTGTTTAAAATACAGGCACATTGTGAAATCTGATGTTTACAGGTACAGTGGTACGTCACCAGAGGACCACACACCGGGACAATTCCAATATCGAAGATGTGGGTTTCATTTTTGCATAGTGGGATCTAAGCAAATCATCATGCACTCATTTGGTTACAAATGGAATCAAGGGGGTATGGGTGTAGCATGGGTCAAGGGGGCAACCATATTATGACGAATTTGGAAATGATTAGATGCATTAATGGGGTTAAGTTGTGTTTGTGCTGAGGTTTAATGCTGTCTAAGTGGGTTCCAGGAAAGATATGGGAACAGATATGTTACTGAATGAACTTGTGACCATCAAGGTCAGACTGAATGTTGGTCATTAGAGGTTTATGTTAGATTCAATAAGGACCCAAGTTGAAGTGGGTAAGTTGAAGAATATGTTTAAAATAACTCAAATCACAGTGTTAATGTTGCAGGGAGGAATGGAACTGGAGTAATGAGACGAGATCAATAAGTTAGGTGGTTTCACACCTCTATTGGAGGTGTGAATAGGGGGATTGATAGATTTATCTCCCCAATCTATGGTATTTTGATCAAACATTTCTCCATAGGCCCAGTTTGGACTCAACAGGAGGCAGATACTTCAGCATGGCGGCCCTACATGCTGATATGAAAATATGCAATTACAGAGATGATCTTGTCATTTGTTAATTCAAATATATCTTTAATTATGTTTAAATGTTCTGTTCTAGGTCATCGGAGGAGCGGCTGAGTTTGTGTAATGATGAACTTTCTCCATTTCTATTAGGAGACGTGCGGACCATGGGAATTAACCATTAGAAGGTTCTGTGGAGTTGAACAATGCTTTGTGTGTGACAAGCTGTTATTTTAAGCTGTTTATGGCAGGTCTGGGAAACGGATAAGCTGCACAAGGACGGTCATTTAGGATATGGTCGGGGCAGAGGTCACGGAGATCAGCCGACAAAAGGACATTCTATATGTCTCTGCTCAGTCACGTTTGGAAAACAACACAGGGTTTATGGCGTCTCTCTAAGATAAATGGTTACAAGTGCATCCACAGAAGTGGGGAAACATTCCACCAGATGCCCCAGTAAGCAGAAGCTATGTGGAAAGGAAGCGTTTCTCTCATGCTTGACTATTGTTGCTTATTATTCAATATATATCCTACTGATTGACTGACTGGTTTTGATATCTGATATGGAATAAAGTTTAGATGTGCTGACTTTTCCCGCCGAGGAGACAGGATCAGACGCAGCACAGAGCAGAGGAGAGGAACCATGATTTGAATCTCAGACGGCCCGGCTGGGAATGTTGGATGATCAGCAGAATATATATTGGTTATCTTATGAGAATAGAGTGTGTTTAGATCAGTCTGATGTTGTATTTCTGTGTTTTGAATAACTTCAAATTTGTCCCACTTGATACACAAGGAGAGTGCTATCATATTTAGATAAATAATAGCCTATTGTTATTATTGTAACTATAGAATGGAAAATAAAGGTATAGTCAAATTAGTTGATAAGTGGTAATTGATAAGAGTTTCTCATCCGGTTTAAACAGGGTGAGTTTTTCTCTGTTTTGATTGAAGAATACGCTCTCATTCTGGTTACACCCTTAGGGTGGTTACAGACCGAGAGACAGTAAGTCTGAACTGTAAGATGTTTAAATCCAGTTTAGACTGGGATTAGCCCAATTATAGCTGAATTCGATCCTATCCAGAATATAGTTTAGTTTATCAAGTCTAACAATAACCTTACATAATGTTCTAAACTAGGACTTTAATAGGTAAATAGCTAAATTAGCTGACCCAAATTATAAGTTGAAAATAGGAAATAAAATGGATGACCAGTATTCAAGTGAGGGTTAGTGCTGTGACCTCCAGTGGAAGCCAGGTCACATGATTGCGGACCAAGAGGAGGAGAAAACATGCCTATCATAAGAGTGACAGACCAATGACAGCCCAAGCAGTGAAGGATGTCCCCAGATGGAGGAGGAAACCTGCGGGGAGAGACCAGCCCACAAGAAGATGCAGTTTAAAAGGACACGCAAAAGATAAGGGAGGGGTCGGTTTTCAGGGGTCTTCTTTAGACCTGCTACATATTTTGCTGTGAGGGAAAGACCACTGGAAATCCACCTCAGAGATCTCTGAATGGGGTAATATAACTTGACCTGTCTTTGTACTGAATATGCTAAATTCTCTATATAAAATAATGTTCTAAATATCAGAATTGCTTGTTGTATTGATTTTTCATATATCTGGAATAATTGGACACTGGAAAGGTATTAACATATGTCACACCTTCTGATTGGAGTGGGCTGTTTTTAATTAGGTTGAACGAGGTACAGAGAAACCCTTTCCATCATTCCCAAGCCCAATTAGTGTCTGCTGCGGGTATGGCCGGGCGGAGATCCACTTTAGAAGCCGGGTAAGCCAGGGGTGCCCAATACTTCGATCGCGATCGACCGGTCGATCGCGAAGGTAGTGTGGTCGATCGCATGGCATTGAGGGGAGAATTTTTATTTATTTTTATTTTTTTTACTGTTTTCCCACTGTTTCCACTGTTTTTCCACTGTTTTTCCACTGTTTCCACTGTTTTTCCACTGTTTTTCCACGGTTCCACTGTTTTCCACTGTATACTCAGTGTATATATATATAAATAAATATGTTTGGTAGATCACTTTGACTTGGTCATTTTAAAAGTAGCTCCCAAGCTGAAAAAGTGTGGGCACCCCTGGGGTAAGCGATTGTGGTTGTGTTCTATCACTTAAAGTACCGAAAGCATTATTCTTTTAGTTTCTGATTGAATTGTCAGCTTCTGCTAACTGAGACCATTTGTCAACTAACGTTGGCTAACTTATAGTGGCTACACTGCCTAAAATTTATCTAGACCTACTAGCTTGCCAGCTAAGTGAGTTAGCCAGATTCATCAGCTTAAAGGTCCTAATTTGTGCAGCTGTAACCTCTTAAAAACGTGTGTCTCTGGTCCATAAAACATGATTCTGGATTAATTTGTCGAAAATATAGCAACCCCGTTTGTTGTGACGGAGTTGTCACTTCCTCATCTCGTTGCGTCCCAAGAATGGTCTGTTTCTATAATATATTCAGAACTAACAGTTCCCATTGGCCGCTGAGGGAGAGCCCGCCCCAGGCTCCCAGCGGCCAATTAGATTAGCGTCTGTGGACCAGCACGCTAGGTTGTGTCCACAACTAACGCTATCGCTAATTTAACGTTGCTACGCTAAAGAGGACATCTCAAAATGCCTAGACTTACCGAATGCACCTCCGCAGTTGCTGGATCACGTACAGTTGGCGTCGCTCCAGCTAGAAGTGTTAATTTTGTGGCTATAGACAAAATGGTGCAGGTAGCTTGTGTGAGAGAGACCCGCGCAGTATGCGCGAGGAAGCTCGTGACGTCCCGATACCCCGTCTGGGGAACAGAGCGTTTGGGGGTGTGGCTTGAAGGAGACTGCAGGGGGAAGCTGGATAGGGACAAATCCAACTGTGGCAGTTCTGAGGTTGTGACCACTTATTACAGGGAGGGCTGACAGCAGTATATATGCATTTACAAGTAAAAACAGCTTTTGCACGGAATGGGACCTTTAAGATAACATAACTAAATGCTTTCAGGATTTTCACCATGAATACCTGCAGTTCAGCGCTCACTGCTCAGTCAGGCCTACTGTAAACTGGCTATAACTGAATCTAGCATTCAAAATAGATACTGTAGCAGGGACACTGTACCCTGTCCCTGCTACAGTAGCTATTTTCAATGTTAGATTAATTGTTCAAGTTAGTTCTCACTCTGTGTGTGTGTGTGTGTGTGTGTGTGTGTGTGTGTGTGTGTGTGTGTGTGTGTGTGTGTGTGTGTGTGTGTGTGTGTGTGTGTGTGTGTGTGTGTGTGTGTAGCTCTGGTAGCTCCAGTCACATCAACACCACTGAAACAATACCATGCCACATAGCATGCTAATTATGCAGTGGTGGATGTTTGTGATACATGAAGCATTGGAGTCTGATGCTGTGTGATATAATCCACTTTCTCTTTCTTCACATTTGACTGAAGACAGACTTCATAAACTCATTATGACTAATATCAGCTTCACAGGGCTTTGATGGCAGCCTGATCTACTGTACTAATGTTATGTGTTTTTGGATGGAGGTTTGGTGTGTTGTTGTTTTGTGTCAAACTTGCCAGCCTGTTGGAAGAGTTTGACACAACAAAAAGAAATAACACAAATAGATACAATACTTTAAAGGATGGCTTTACTGGTAATCAACCCACTTTGTATCATTAATAATCTTGGTAATATAAGCACATGGGCAGTGTTTACCTTCTCTCTCTGTGTTTTCCTCAAGAAGATCTCCCATTTCCTCCTCTGGCAAAGCGCCCGTTGTGACGCGGTTTACGTCACAACGGAGCTGCGGAAGTTCTGCTGGAGACGTGGAATCTGCTCGAGGGCGGCTGTTATTGTTTATTTTATTTTTTTAAGTATGCGCACATCCATGGAGAATGCATTGAGAGCCTTAAGGAGCCTTAATGACTTGCAGCTGGCGGGGGCAGAGTTTCTGCAGACAGGAGCAGGAGCATTTTTCTCCGTGAAGTAAACAGAGAGAAGATAAAGGCTGCCCATGTGCTTATATTACTGAGATTATATATGATACAAAGTGGGTTGATTACCGGTAAAGCCGTCCTTTAAAGACAAGAAAGCAAGTATTATATAACGGAATCAAAGAAGTTGCATAAATAGTAATCAGGTGAATTAGGGCCTATATGACTCCCCCTCTCTCTCCTCTCCAGAGTAAAATGATTAAGGCAAACAACATGAGTAGAATTTGAGATCTAAGGCCCTAAAACCAGATCATGTCTGATTTCAGATTGATCGACTCTATACAGACGTCCACACATTACAAAATTCAAATAATATTCATATCAGCACATTATTGAATATGATGTCTGACCTCAGAGTCTCCAGTCTGCAGTGTGGACTCTCCAGTCCAGCACAGATCAGCTTCACATTTTTTGAATCATGCAGGTTGCTGTCACTCAGGTCCAGTTCTGTCAGATGGGAGTTGGACTTCAGAGCTGAGGCCACGACTTCACAGTGAACCTCTGTCAACAGGCAGAACCTCAATCTGAATAAAGAATAAAGAAGGAGTTGAACTTCACAGCTGAGACCAGGGGCCCTGGTCTCGCAAACGCACTGATTAGTGCTTGTTCGGTGTTTAACGGCGGGCACTAGTGCAATTTAGAGGCGTGCCCAAACCCTCTGCTATTCTCCCTGCCGCGCAAAATGCCTGTGTGCTCCATGCAAAATCATGAAATGGGCGTGCTTATCACCTGTGCAGGCAAGAATGATGCAGGCCACACTGATTGGTTTGATTGATGTAAAGCCCAGACCCTGGGCATCACATCAATCAAACCAATCAGATTCCCGTCTCTCACTCCCTTTAATACCGTTTGTGGGTGTGGAGAACCCGGCACATATTTGTATTATCGATCATAATCATTTTCACCTCGTAATTTTCACATAAATCACCCAAATTATGTTATTTTTTAATGTGCACACCCAGGAGTATTAAACAGGTGTTGTCTATTCAGTTTAAAAATGGCAATTAACTGTTCCTGCAAATGAACTCTATCTATCATTATCTATTTATTTATTTACATTGCCAAGAGAGAATGAGAGATATACTGTATAGAGATAGGGAGAGAGAGAAAGGGAGGCAAGGGATTTCTCAGATGAAGGCAGGTAATACAATAGGGCTCATTGTATTGTAGCCTATATATTCATATCTTTTCTTCACTCAGTTTAGGCTCAAGCAAATACTGAAAAGTCAAATGGAACTAGCAGCACTCACAGGTCAAGTTTGAAAAAAAGGTTTTAATCCACACAGCAGCAGTGAACAGAGGTGTTTCAGCCTGTGGCTTTCCTCAGTGTTAATGAGAGAATGGGTGTGACCTCATATATAAAACGAGGCAAATTTGAGGTTGATTATGCTTATAAGAACAATCCTTCTTGTTCTTTTGTCAAATGTTGGTAGATACATTGATGATTTGTTTTGTGTTCACTGGTTCATCTGAGGAGCTGGAGGGCTTGAATGAATTTCTTAGTTCTATCACCTTCACGTTAGAGGCAAGCAGTGAGTATGTGTCCTTTTTACATGTGAGAGTTAATACATGTGAATTACTACAAAGATAAATAGGGCCCCAGGACTTCAGAGCTGAGACCAGGGGCCTTATCGTCATAAAAGCTGTAATTTAGTGCTTGTGCGTGTTTAGCGCTGAGCGCACCACGAAATGGGGGCGTGGTCAAGTGTGTTGACATCTCACAACAATGATCGCATCATAATTGATGCAATTCTGGTTCTTTGGTTGGCTGGAAAATAGAAACATGTTTGCAACGAGGAAACAGAGACATTTGATTGACAATAATATTGCAAGTAGGCTACAATGTCCAAGTTTTCTCAATTCATTTCCCATTACCCCCTATTTGTAGCCTATTTTCTTCCTGAGGGAGCGAGATGGGAACTGACAGATGCATGTAGGCTACTCAAAGGGGGGGAAATGATTGTAGACTAATATTATAGTAGGCTATTAATTGGCATTAAGGCATTGATGATTAATTCATCTGGGCGATGCAGTATGGTGTGCGTGTGTGTGCACGCGTGCGGTTTCGGAGCGAGAGAGGGGGGGTATAATCGATCATATTAACAAAACATTTTCACCTCATAATTTTCACATAAACTCCCAAAATAATGTTATTTTTTAATGTGCACTTAAGGGAATATCAAACAGGTGTTGTCTATTCATTTTAAGGATGGCATTTAACTGTTTCTGCAAATGAATTTGAATGAAATTGCACGATGGACACTGTAATCTCCATGCGTAATTTGGACATCTCCACACCATCTCATCAACACCATCGCATAACAATAACACTGGGCCCTATCGTGGCAAAAGTGGTAATTTAGCGCTTGCGTCGGGCGCAGCACAAATTAATGGACGTTCCCAAATCATCTGCTTTTCTCCATGATGCGCAAAATGCCACTTGTCCCAGCGCCACAGTGATTTATGCAGGATTAACTCTGGAAATTATTCAGAGGCGTGCGGGCTTGGTGTGGGCGGTATCATCCACACAACCAATCAGTGTCGCTCCTTTCATTCCCTCCAATTAATTTGCGCAAATGTCATATGGTTGTCCACGTGCATTAGACGTTTTGTTCATATAAATAGGCAGGGATGTGTGAGAATTTAATTCTAGCCTATTTCAACATATCAGAATTGTCCCAAGTCCCAGGTTCATCTTAATTGCATGCGTGCAATTGCAGGGAAGGTTACTGTATCACTGGTCGACACGACTTGCTCAAAGTAATCTACTGTGTGTGTGTGTGAGTGTGTGTGTGTGTGTGTGTGTGTGTGTGCACACACAAGGTTTTGGAGAGAGAGAGAGGGGAGAGAGGGTTTTAGCCCACTGTAGAAAGAGGATATCAGCATGATTGTGGCACTTTACATGTGATAAAGTTTTTCAGTGAATAATAGTTGATTGCCTCACTGAGTAATCTACTGTTACACAATTTTAGCAGCAGAATTTGATGTCCTGGCATTTGTATTTTAATGGGACGTCCGTGGCAAAGAATTGCGCGCATGCTGACGATACAGTAGCAGAAGGCAAGGATTGCGGGGACACACCTGGTTTGGCTTGGGGCACGCCCACACCTGTGTTTGGCCCAGACGCTGGCGCAAAACTGGAAGGCGTCGTGCCCAACACACAAATTGCCACTGGCGGGAGGCGGACGATAGCATAAGATGCAGGGAAGATAGCATAAGACGTAAGGCGCGCAAACCCGGACTCAAGCGCAAAAAGCGGATAGCGCTTGTACCAAGATAGGGCCCCAAGGATTTCCCGTGCACTGCTGGAGCAGTGCGGAGAATAATTGTGCACTCAGGTGCAGCAGGGTTTTAGACCTGCTTTTCAGAGCTCTAAGTGCAAAGAATTGAGCAAACGTGAGGATTTAGCATGGCCACGCCTAGTTTACCTTAAGGCACACCCACAGGTGCGCCAGGCCTGAAAACCCAGAACCCAGAACTTCAGAGCTGAGGTCTCAGAGTTCACAGACAGAAAGACTGTTTACACATTTAATGTGAAATGAGAGATTATCAAAGCAGAGCTGAGACCAGCATCCTAATCAAAACCTATTAAGCTCCTCCTCCTCCTCCTAATAATAATAACAATAATTTATACTATAGAATTTGACATTTTCCAAAAGTGATTAATGTATAATATAAGCATAAACCAAACAGAAAATAATACATGAATGCAATTGTATCATATGAAAGCATTTCTGTAAAAAACAGTTGAAGAAAATAATGAAAAATGATGGAGATTTCAGTGTGAGCTCCACAGGCTGTTCAGTTGTGGTAAAACAGCTCAGTAGAACAGCCTGACACCATTAGAGTCAGTCTGGCTTCACCACAGATTTGGTTGGGGTTTAGTAACTTTTAAAGTTTTGAGCCTACAGCGTCATATTTCCACTTTGTCAGCTCGGTCATGTGACTCTCTGTAATTATGATATTTCTAACATGAGCTGAAGGCAGGAGAAGACTGGGGGAAACTTTCACACACAAGTAGTTAGTTAGCTAGCAATCATGTCACGGTGCCAGGGTCTGCATGGGAGATTAGTTCCTGTACACACACACACACATATATATACAGTATATACAGTATATATATATATATATATATATATACTGTATATATATAATATTTCTTTTATACACTTTATATATAGGCTATAGTTTATATAGGTGTGTATATACATGGTTTATATAATACATTAGTATTATTACTAGTATTGTCTTTTAAATGGGCACTGCACTTTTAACATCTTAACACTGCTTTTGTCAGTTTTTTTTGTCAGTTTTTATGCTGCAGTATGTATATTTGAAACTAAAATCCTGGCTCCCCCTGACCAGTGACACTTAGGAATAGACTAGGTGACAACCAAGTATAGTTTGGTGACAAGCTGGAGAGACAGTTGACGGTCGGAGAGACGGCATCCGGTACGGGATGGGTTTTAGCACCCCAGCCTGGCTCTCTCGTGAGGGAGAAATCCACAAACGCTACGGATCAGCCTCCTGAAAATCTGCGCAAACATCGACGCGGACTGGTGTCCCAGGTGAATGACATGCAGCGCACAGGCCTTCTTGAGGCATCCTCCCTGCCCATGGTACGGCATGGTAGGATTGCCTTCTTCCACGGGAGGTTCTGGTGAGACGAAGGAGGTGCCCGGCCTGGAATCACCCCCCAGGGCCTTAGACCTCCATGCACCGAAGGTCTTGCAACACTGCGGTGTAGCACTAACTCTATTGCAGCGGATTGGGCGTGATCAACCCTTCCGCGGGCAACGTTGCAGACAGAGTAGGCAGGCTGATCCGTGAGCGGCTGCTTCTGGGACGCGGGTCGGGGTCGTAATCGGCCTCGGCTGGGTCTACTGGGCGAGGGTTTATGATGTTGACAGACCCGAAACACCTCACGACCCCAGTTAACATCACTGATGACGCGTCCCAGCGCATGCTGCAGTATGTATATTTGAAAAAAGAAAATTATATGTGTCTGTGTGTTTTTAATGTGTTTTGTAACATGCACCTGAGCCTGGTGGAAGGAAAAATGTCTGTTGCGTTGTGACAGACAATAAAGTTTTTGAATCTTGAATCTTAATCATTGGTATGAAATATTGTAACTGATAGTGTCAGGTATGAAGGTCACTCTAGTCTACACCAGGGGTTTTCAAAGTGTGGGAGACTGCGCCTCCCCTCAGAGAACATAATAGACCAACACTCCCCACACACACGCACGCACGCACGCACGCACGCACGCACTCACGCACGCACGCACGCACGCACGCACGCACACACACACACACACACACACACACACACACACACACACACACACACACACACACACACACACACACTCTCTCTCTCTCTCTCAACATTTATTATTGCCATTATTACCTACTTTTATTGTTCTATGCTCCACTCGGGCATAACGAGTTCCAAACTCAAATTAAACATCTTTATCCTGCTTTTTCAAATATCCTCTTTTAAACATTTTATACATCTTTATCCACTCTGAAGGACTTTTAATTGTTTTTTTAATCATCTTTAACATCTTTATTATAACTAGTGGGATACCCGCCCCGTGCAGTGTATCGAGTAAATGTTGAGTTCTCTGCATGTTCATCCTCTATGGACTGTGTCTGCAGCCAGGCTGGCCAGCGTGGACAGACAGTTCCCAGCCCCATAAATCTTGTCAAATTTGTCTGAAATAGCTCCCCAACAGATACAAAAATATGACCATATATGTGTTTGATGTTCATACAAAGAACTGCTGCAATTGGATTGGTGAAACACGCATTTCAGAAAAATCGCATTTTCCTTCTTCCTAGTTTCTCCTCTGACAGCCTGAGCTCACCTCACAGAGGCAGTCAGACTGTGGGCGCTGTGCCCCCGGATGAAGCCACGGTCTGTGTGACGTAAATTCCGTCATCAGAGGGTGTGCATACAGGCTCTCTGCAGACAACCGCCTACGCTACTTTTGTGACTGCGCGGACATGTCTGGTGGAGGCTTTGTATTTTCTTCTATTTTTTCCATGTCACGTCAGGGGACGCGCGCCTCACACTTTTAAAACCGCTTGTCTAGACTGTTCTATACTGTTACTAGCGGAGTACTCACCGAGCCTTCCTGCAGTTCCTCACAGCTGGGATCAGTCTCTGTCGCCCCAACATTGTTGATGTGTTGTAGGCCTCCAGGTCGAACACATCCAGAACCTCCTCTGACATCTGCAGCACGTAGGCCAGAGCTGAGCAGTGGATCTCAGAGAGTTTACTCTCTGATCTGTTCTCTGACTTCAGGAACTCTTGGATCTCCTGGTGTACTGACTGGTCATTCATCTCAATCAAACAGTGGAAGATGTTGATGCTTCTTTCAGGAGAGGTAATGTAGTTTACTCTTTTTCCAACATCAGTGTTCATCTCCTTCAGGTTACTGATGGCTCTCTGGATGCTTTCAGGCCTGCTCTCTGTCTGACCCAGCAGGCCTCGTAAGAGTTTCTGGCTGGACTCCAGTGAGAGGCCATGAAGGAAGCGGACAAAGAGGTCCAGGTGGCCATTTTTACTCTTCAGGGATTTGACCATGGCTCTCCTCAGGAAGACATCCAGGGATTGTTCACCATCTTCTTCTTCTTTTTCTTCCTCTTCTTTCAGGAATGTCTCCAGTACCCTCTCATCTCTGTTTGTGTGGCAGTGGAACATGTAGACAGCAGCGAGAAACTCCTGAATGCTCAGATGGACAAAGCAGAAGACCTTGTCCTGCTGGTACAACACACAATCCTCTTTAAAGATCTGTGTGAAGACTCCTGAGTACACTGAGGCTGCTGTGATATCAATGCCACACTTTGTCAGGTCGGCTTCATAGAAGATCAGGTTGCCTGTCTCCAGCTGCTCAAAAGCCAATTTTCCCAGAGAGAGAATCATCTCCCTGGTCTCTGTCTCAGCTCTCTCATGATACTTTATGTTCCCTTGTCTGGACTGAACCACCAGGAAGTGGATGTACATCTCAGTCAGGGTCTTTGGCAGGTTCTTTCCCTCACTGGATTTCAACAGATCCTCCAGAACTGTAGCAGTGATCCAGCAGAAGACTGGGATGTGGCACATGATGTAGAGGGTTCGTGACGTCTTGATGTCTTTGATTATTCTTTTGGCCTGCTGCTCATCTGTGAATCTCTTCCTGAAGTACTCTTCCTTCTGTTCATCAGTGAAGCCTCTCACCTCTGTCACCATGTCAACAAACTTTCCAGGGATCTGATTGGCTGCTGCAGGTCGTGTGGTTACCCAGATGCGAGCAAGGGGAAGCAGATTCCCCTTGATGAGGTTTGTCAGCAGCACATCCACTGAGGTCGACTCTGTAACATCAGTCAGGATCTCGTTGTTCTTGAAGTCCAGAGGAAGTCGACACTCATCCAGACCGTCAAAGATGAACACAACCTGGAACTTGTCAAAGCTGCAGATTTCTGCTTCTTTGGTGTCAGGAAAGAAGCGATGAAGAAGTTCCACCAAGCTGAACTCTTTATCTTTCAGCAGATTCAGCTCTCGGAAAGTGAATGGAAATATAAATTGTATATCGTGGTTGGCTTTGTCCTCAGCCCAGTCCAGAGTGAACTTCTGTGTTAAGACTGTTTTCCCAATCCCAGCCACTCCCTTTGTCATCAATGTTCTGGTTGGTTTGTCTCTTCCAGGTAAGGGATTAAAGATGTCTTCACATCTGATGGTTGTTTCTGGTCTCACTGGTTTCCTGGACGCTGCTTCAATCTGTCTGACCTCATGTTCATCGTTGACCTCTCCACTCCCTCCC
Source organism: Poromitra crassiceps (assembly GCF_964638095.1). NCBI lineage: Eukaryota > Metazoa > Chordata > Actinopteri > Beryciformes > Melamphaidae > Poromitra > Poromitra crassiceps. The sequence continues at coordinate 24,594,852 of NC_139645.1, forward strand.
TCTGTGAGGTAATGCTCTGTGTACATCTGATTCAGAAGTGTTGGGTTTCCTGCTTTAGCAATGCCCTCAAACAAAAACTGAAACTTCTCCTTCAGACTGGATTTGTGTTTTTGTTGTGGATGTTGAGTTTCTGAAAGAACAAAGAACAAACAAAGAACAACAGTGAGCAGATGTTTTGGTAAACATGAGAAATGTGAACATTTCCTGGTAAATGTGTATCTCCACTCCATGACATCTCTTCAGCTCATCAGTGGTGAGTGGACAAACACGTCCTGATTGTGTGCAGCTCAGTGTGAAAGACAACTGGTGTGGTGCTGTTTTGTTTCTCAGTGTGCACTAGGGTTGTGCGATGTCAACAAAATAGCCATCGTGATGGTTCTACAGTGAAACTTCACGATGGACGATGGCATCGTTGTTGACGGGGGGGTTGAGGGGTTGGGGCTGTGTGTATATATGTGTTATGACAGCAGTGCCTGCCTGGCAGCCAGAGCCCAGAGGTGTGTGAATGCAGTGGATAAATGCTACTACTGTAGGTACATTTAAACTTGTTTCTGATGGCCGCAATGAGCCTCGTTATTAAAATCTTAAATACCTGTTTGCCGTCGCTTTGTCCTTTGATCTGCGTCTCCCTCTTTTTTCTTTTTTCTCTCGCGTCCTGCTTACTGTCAAAGCGTCCTCCACATGCCGCAGCATGTGACGCATAATGAGCTGACCACCTGTCCTTAGTCTCCTTACTCTCAAACGTTCATTTTGGCGAGCTGGGAGTGGGTGAGTTCGTAAATTCATTCTGATGTTCTCTACACTAAATGCGAGCGACTTCACGCACGGTCCAGTTTGTGCCAGAGTAGCCTCAACGTGACACTCATTCAATGGCTGATGAGTCTCGTGTTGAGGCTATGCCAGAGTGCGCCCTCATTTGCCTATTACAGCCACCCGCTCCTTAACGGATATGCTGCTGAGTCTCTCCCGAGTTAACGTGAATACACATTCACAAAAGAGTGTTCTTAAAATAATCAAACGTTCAAAAATGATTTACTGTCATAAGGTTTTCTCTCATTTCGAGCAACAGCTCCCTTTTAAAAGTCTGTCCGTGTACAGGACAGGTATCTGTGCTTGGTGTGACAATATCACCGCATCATGTCAGTTGAACATGATTAGTAGCCTTATCTTATCTTTAATCATATCCATAACATTACTCTTATGGAGCTCAGCACAGAGTAATGTTCTGGTGAGCAGGTCACTCAGCATGTGGAGAACGAGAGAGAAAACAACTAAATGAAAAAAGACGATAAGATGTGGATCAAAGGACAAGCGACGCAAACAGGTTTGTAATTAAAAAAACTATTAACGAGGCTCAATGCAGACATCAGAAACATGTTTAAATATATATGTACAGTAGTAGCATTTATTCACTGACAAATAGTCTGAACACACACTACACTCACTGCTGTGTCACACATCTCTCTGCTCGCCATGCAGGAGCCACTGTCTCTCTTTCTCACACACACACGTGCGCACACACACACACACACACGCACACGCGCGCGCACACACACGCACACGCACACCCCCACACACACACGCGCGCACACACACACACACACACACACGCACACGCGCGCGCACACACACGCACACGCACACCCCCACACACACACGCGCGCACACACACACACACACACACACACACGCGTGCACACATCACGATGGTCACTTAGAAGGCTAAGAGGTCGATGGGGGTCGGCCCACCAAAATTGTCAAAATAGAGCGTACATGTACACAGATATCGATTTGTTTAGGTGGGCGTTGTTTTAGGTGGCTAAATTACGTTTTAGTTCTTGGCCCCGTGTAGTTTAGTTTAGTTTATTAAAGGATCCCCATTAGAAGGAAATTAATGCACCTCTAATCTTCCTGGGGTCCTGGACATAGAAAATAAAAAAATAAAAAAATAGACTCAACATAAGATAAAAAAAAACAATTAGACACACTGATTGTAAACAACACAAACTAATAAGGTCAACAGATATACAACTGAGTGAAAATATGAAATGACGTGTTAACAGATAACAGTACAATTAAACACACTAGACAGAGAAAAAAACATGAAATAGACCACTGAACAGATTGACAAAAGCTATTTGGCAAGGTATTGCTTTGTTAGTTTTCTAAAAGTAGTTTTATTCTTAACAGTAGATATGATTTCCTTTGGCAGAGAGTTCCAAAGTGCTATTGATCTATATAAAATGGTAATTTTCAGAAAATTGGTTCTTGGAGCTGGGAGTGTAAAGTGACCAGCCGCAGCTCCTCTAGTGCTGTATCCATGCCCAGAGGTCATATGTAACTGATCAGCCAAGCTGGATGGTTTGTTATGACTAATTATGCTCTGCAGTAACATTAAGAGACACAGAGACATTTTCTGTACAACCATCAGCCACGACAGCCGTGCATGCATGAAGTTTATACTTGTTCTGTATGAACAACTGAGTGCTAAACAAGCCGCCTTATTTTGAGCAACCTGCAACTTTTTCAGATCAGATTGTGAAGCAGATCAGATTGTGAAGCAGAGGAGGACCAGATTACAGGGCAGTATTCTAAATGAGAGAGAACCAAGGAATGAAAAACTGATTTGAGTATTGAGACAGAGTAGAGAGACAGAGCTGTGGAGGCTGTTGCTTAGAGTGCTGGGTCTCGATAAACGGTGCGCTCAGCGTCCAGAACACTGTACCTATTTCAGTTAGTGTATGCAACTAGCTGATAGGACCCCACTTCAAACAAACCGAACTATCCCTTTAAAGCTGTTAAAGACTCTTACTCCTCTGCAGCTCCTCAGCCAGTTCCTCCTGCTTCATTCTCCTCAGGAAGAGAAGTGTGATGTTTAGAAAAGCCTCTTTGCTCCTCCTCGGCTCTTCCTCCACACCATCCACCTCCTCCTCCTCCTCCTCCACCCTCTGACTCTCTGAGCACTCTGCCTCATCTGGACTCAGAACCCTCCGGAACCTTCTCAGCTCCGTCTTCACAAAGGTGACGATGTTCTCCTCAAGCAGCTGGAACAGAATAATATACATATTAAACCTTCATACTAAAATCTGCAGACAAAATTACATCCATCTTCAGAGACTGAAAGCCTGCACAGATCTAAAGAGTGCAGCATGGAGATTCAACATGATCTCACAAATAATTATGGAATATAAATGTTGACCCACAGCACAAAGCCTTCTAGTTTCACAACAATGGCTCTAAAATTGTTGAATGTGAACATCAGTTTCTGCCTCAGTCCACAGCTACTTCCTGGTTACTGAGCCGGCTGTGACCACTGAGTTGCCCCAGTAGCGATTCGAAATAACGCAGTAGCGAGTTGTGGGAGCATCATCCCCGCCTCGGCCCTGCCCTCTAGTGGTTAAACAAACTTTATTTTTGAACCATTTTAAATGTGTTTTGGTGAAAGTAGAACGTCTGGGCTGTGGACCCACGTTACTATGTCACAATTCTTTGTGAGACTGAGTTGGGACATTATAATGACCAGAATGGTTTATATGCTACGCCCTGCAGAACATTACAATCATAACAGTAGTTAGATAACTTTCTTAATTTTTAGAAATCCATCTTTCTTTCTTTCTTATTCTTAGTACTTATTAGGATTTTGCTTATATTATTGTAGTACTGGAGGTGTACCGTTAGGGGCGGCTGTATCACAGCTTTTACTGCAGAACCCCGCAGACGATGTGACCCTCGCCGGTCCGAAACGATCACACAACTCCTCGCTGAGATGACTGCCCGCGATATGCTACCACTGTGCTTTGTCGAGGGCGAAGGCTTTCGCAAGTTGATGAACTTTGTCGAGCCCGCATACACCGTGCCGGGGCGCACCTTGATAACATCCAGAGTGGAGGTGAGCCATGGCAAAATGACTGAGTACATTAAACAGCAGTTAGAGGAGGCACAGTGTGTGGCAATAACGTCAGACATCTGGACGTCCATTGCAACAGAAGCATACGTGACAATAACCTGTCATTTCATCAACGAACGTGGACAGCTCTGTAGCTGTGTTCTACAAACCCGCCCCATGGAGGACAGGCATAGCGGTGAAAATCTGGCAGCACACCTGCGAGAAGCAGTCAGTGACTGGAAACTGGAAGAGAAAGTCGTTGCCTGTGTGCACGATAATGCAAATAAATACATGTAATAATTGCATGTTGAATGTTTTGACATAGATTAAATTATGGTCAATTTAGATGGCGTCCTGATTATTATTATTATTAATTTTTATTATTATTAATTTAATTTTTTTTTAAATTAATTTTTAAAAAAAAAAATTATTTTTTTATTTTTTTTTGCTTATAGACTAATCGACTAATCGTCTTCAGAATTTAAGGGTAATCGACAGGAAAACTAATCGATAAAGGCATCCCTAGTGGACGTCCTAAAATCATAATTCATATTATTCCATAATTCTGCTGTTTAAGGTCGTACCTAGCCAGTGAGCATGAATCCCTTCAAGGGATCACACGGCGCCACCTTAAACATCGACACGGGAGCTGCGCCACCCACCTCAGATCCTTTACTTTGTGCAGGAGAAAGCAGGGAAAGACGTGATCAAAGGGGAAACCGATGCATGCTTCAGCCAGAGCCGTATAGATTGCTCTGTCTGCAGCAGACAGTTGGCTCGGCTGCATCCGCGCCCACAACTGAGCTCTTCTGCTTCTATCTATCTGCATATAGTTTCTCCACACGATTCCCTGCCAGAAAGCCAGCACCCGAAGCCGAACGGCCAAACCTTTTCGTTCAGTCGCGTTTGGCATTTCCTTGTTGCGCTAGGATCCGTCCGGGGCAAAAACGGAGTCTGTGAGAAAACAGACTCTGTGCGTGTGGGGAGGAGCCCGCAGCTCAGAGGTGGAGGGGGGGGGGGGGGGGGGGGGGGGAAGAGGGGGGTGGGGGGAGCAGGCTGCACAGAACTACACCACGCCACCACATCAGAAAACACCAGCCAGAGTCAGTGAATGTGCTCGAAATTAGAGTGCAAAAAGTATTCATAAAAGTGACTATATCTTGAAAAGTAAAAAAAAACGGCAGAAAACCCTTGAAAGTGCACTTCTTTCAGAGGCTGTCATTTCATAATGGAACTGTCTAGAAGCAGGAGTGTTCAATGTTTCATTAGAGTCCAGCCCTGTCAATATAGCCCTAATAGAAAAAATTCTATAGCTGTTTTCAACTGAATGGAAGTGAATCTGGCACAGGCTCCAGACAATTTTACTGAAGCGCTGTGGCACTCAATGTGTTAAGACTGAATAATGACATCACAACTGTTAATTTAAAATGAGTTATTCCTCTAAACCTGGCTTCAAATGCCCAAAATTTTTCGCGCTGGCACCGTTCAGCCCTCAGCAAAAACTGGTAGCGAGAACATTTTTTTGTGGCCCTCTCTATCATCAAAGTTGCCCATCCATGGGTTATGGCATGACAATATTTGTTTGGCCCCCGGCAACAATCTGGGTTTCTCATGTGGCCCCCCATGAAAAATAGTTGCCCACCTCAGGTGCATTCGCAGAATGTAGAAGAGACAGTCTGGCTTGAGAGTCTACACTGCACGGGACGGGTATCCTGCTAGTTAGAATAAAGTGTGTAAAGATGTGTTAAAAAAAACTATTAACACGTTCACTGCCGTGGACGAGTTAACTCGTCAAAAAAACAACAACGGTTGACTGCCGTGGACGAGTTAACTCGTCAAAAAAAAAAAAAAAAAAAATTGACGGTGGGACGTGGATCTAACCCTTTTACATCTCCTATAAAAATATGGGAGCCACCGAACGTGTACAACCCATTCCACCGACCCACTAAGTGGCGACAGTGCTCTCCAGACTAGAGAAAGCCGAGCCAAAACTGCAGGGAAAAGCGTGAGGAAGCCATTCTCATACTGTAGAATGGTTTGGGGAAAACGCTTTCGCGCTGGCGCACAACGGTGGCGCACAACGGTGGGGGGTTCCAAAAATAGACTGGGTGCAACACACTTTGAAACACCAGCAGAAAGCCCAGAATCGCACGCAGATTCATCCCAGCTCTCAACCGAAAACCCAGAAACGAACAAGCCCCATCCAGTCTCGCCCGACGAGGGGCCGCCAGGGAGGGAGGCAGCACAGACAGGCAGCAGAAACTCGCTTGTGACACAGGCTGCAGCCACCAGAGACACACCCACGGAGGGAGGAGTTTGAAGGAGAGGGGGGTGGGGGTGCTGTTATGGAGGAAATTACTGTTCAGAACTATTGTTTAGATGTCTGATGTCTTACTGATGCCAAAAATAAATGGTTAAAGTGACTGTTCTATCGAATTTCACAAAAAGGCATTTTTCTCAGCTTTCATTTTCAGACGCTGAAACCATGCTGTACTCAACTGCTAATGCCTACATAACTACTAACTCTACAAACTAACTCTTTTAGACGGAGAAAGCACACATTCTATTAGTTCTTTTGAGATATTTTGTGTTCACAAAGTCCTAGCAGAAAATAATCCTCGGCTCTTGAAAGATGAGCCAGAATCCTCAAAAAAACCCTTGGCAGAAGCTACCTACAGTATTGAAAAAACGGTTGGCAGTGAATGTGTTAAAAGTCCTTCAGAGTGGATGATAGGGGTGTCACAATATATCGTCCCACGAAATTTCGCGATAGTAAAACGTCACGATATGTATCGTTGAGATGAAATCTCATATCGTGAAAAAAAAAAATTTTTTTTTTTTTTTTTTTTTTCAAAAATAGACAAAGAAACGTCTTTGTTTGTTGAAGTTCAATGTGTGGAAAGTAGTTCAGTTGAACAAGTCTCTGAAGAGACACATGAGAAGTTATACAGGAGAGAAACCATTCAATTGAGTTTCTGGCAAAACTGTTTACTTGACAGGAAAAACTGAAGATGCATAAAAAATAGACTAAGAAAAGTCTTGTTGTTTGAGTTTGAAGAAAAACTGAAGATGCATAATGAGAATTTATACTGCTGAGAAACCTTTTAGTTCAAAGTAAATCTAAGTGACGGTGTAACTCATTCTATTTCAAGATAAGCCTTATCTCCAATCTCATGTTTTTTCTAGTTGTTATTGTAATAACAATTTCCCACAACAGCATGTTTTGTATTTGTGCATTTCAAATAAAATACTACTTTTCCAGTCATATATTGTCATTATTCAAGTTTAAAAAAATATTGTTAAAATCGTATCGTATCGTATCGTTATCGTGAACCCAGTATCGTGATACGTATCGTATCGTGAACTGAGTGTATCGTGACACCCCTAGTGGATGATGTTTAAAATGTTTAAAGAAGATATTTGAAAAAAAGGATAACGATCTTAAAGAATATACATTAGGATAAAGATGTTTACAACATTTTTGGAACTTGTTTTTATGCCCGAGTGGAACATACAACAATAATAGTAATAATGGTAATAATAATTGGTGTAAGGAAGGGGGGGGGGGGAGGTGGTGCACAGCTGTCTATATGTTCTCTCAGGGGAGGCTCACTCTCCCACACTTTCAAAACCCCTAGGTTAGGCATAACTTATTAACTCCTAACCATAATAACTAGATGTGACACAGTAGCCTCTGTCCTTTTTGTAACAGGTTGATTTCATTTTCACTTAATGCTGAAGTAAAGAAGGGAGTCCCGCACACCATCCAAACTTGCAAATATGAATTTATTCTGTGACGTTTCGGTCACTGACCTTTTTCAAACAAATGGTTACAGACACGATGAAGCCCGCTTAAATAAGGAGTGGCTGTTCTGTCACAGCCAATCAAAACTCCACACGTGAAGACGGGCTTGCAGCTCTGTCACAAGACAATAATTTATAAAAGACATAGCCACTGAATTATATATAGAAAAATAACAATAATTAGGAAGTGTCCGTGGGCTGCAGTGGCTGCTGTCTCAGGTTGAGATTATTTTAATTCCCAGTTGTAGACCTCGTTTCTCTGGTAGTCGTTCCTGTCCCTCTTGTATTTTTGCAGTTTAATGTTGAGAAGCTTCTCCTTGTATTGCCGGACTGTATCTTTTATGGAGCTCTCAATTGCCGGGAAGTTGGGTACCATTTGTGCACCAAATTATGCTAATGTAGTTGTTGGGTTCTTTGAAAGGAATTATGTCTTTAATTCAGATATGAATACACACTTGTCTAAGATCATCAAGTGGTACATATTTATAGACGACATCTTTTGTATTTATAATGGAGGTCCTGAAGATTTGGCAGATTTTGTAACTTTGCTTAACAGCTTTGATTGTAACTTGCAATTCACGTCCAACCACAGTTGTGACAAAGTGAGCTTTTTAGACATTTAAATTTTTAAATAAAAATGGCTCTCTTTTGATAACTTTATATAGGAAAGAGACTGATAAAAACACTCTTTTGTCGGCTTCAAGCTTTCACCCTAATCCTTTAAAAAAAGCTCTCCCCATCAGTCAATTTTATAGGTTGAGAAGGATCTGCCACTCCACGGAGGACTTCAAAGAGAAGCCTGTGGACATGAAAAATAGATTTCTACAGCGGGGATATCCACCTCTGTGGATCGATCAAGCTTATGATTTGTCTCTTAAAAAGACACGCTCTGATCTATTAAAAAAGAGTGCAAAAAGACAAAATAAATTCTCTGTCACGTGCATCACTCAATATTCAGTCCACTCTACTGCCATACGATCGATTTTTAATAAACATTGGCATATCTTGACTGACCTTGACTTGACTTGTCTGACCCTGAACTCATATTTTTGTTGATCCACCACTTTTTGTTAGCAAAAGGGGGGAAAACATCAGGGATCTTGTGGTCTGTGCCGATTTTAAACGGAAGATAAGATCCAGTGGATGTACACAGACACGCTTGCACCCTCTTCCCAACGGCAACTACCGATGTGGCAGCTGTGCACAGTGTAATAATACGACAAAAACCAATCAATTTTCCAATCCTCACACAGGTAGGACTTACCCCATCAACAGCATAATCACGTGTGCATCCACACACGTGATTTATATGATACGCTGCCTATGTGGACTAGCCTACATTGGGAAAACCACGAGAAAACTGAAACAGAGAATCCGTGAACATAAAAGCACAATTCACAGAAATGACCGGGATTACCCCATTGCTGTGCATTTCAATGACGCTCACCATGACATTTCCACTTTGCGCTTCTGTGGGATGGAGCAGGTCACCCCACCTAGAGGCGGTGACCATGATAAACACTTAAAACAACGAGAATCTTATTGGATCCACACCTTGCAGACTCTGGCACCGAAAGGACTCAATGACGAACTGTTATTCAACATGTTCTTATGATCCCCCTTTGTTTCTCTATTTTTGTAATTAAATGTTTTACTATATTCATTTTAAAATTCTCCATTTTTCCTTAAGGGATGTTCTGCCGAGGAGCCTAAATCCTGCAAGTGTATCCTGGGCATAGATGGCCAGGCTCTTTTGCCATTGTAGCCGGTCCACACTGTGTCCACGTTTATAAATGTATGGATCTTTTCTAAAGGCCTCTGTGTGTTCTACACAAAAATAGATTGTCCCTTTGATATTTGCCTCTTGATATTTTTTCTATGTATTGTGAAGGTCATTTATAAATATAGGCTAGCTGAGGTAGGCATTCTTTAACTTTTATAGCCTACTGTATCACTGCAAGCACCATGCTGCTTTAGACCTAATTGGAGACAGTCTGGTCAGATCTTATCCACCTTATTTCTAGCTGCCTTGATGCCTGATGGGTGCTTCTTCCGCTTCCGGTGTAATAGACTGTTTTACAGTCTATGGTTTTAACTTGACAAAAAAAACATCTATGAGGATTTTACAGCAGAGCCATTCTGCTCTACAGCCGTGTCGTTTGGGTGCTGGGATAACATAATGCATTGTGGGTAGTCGGCTACTGTGGCTAATGCTAGCGGCTAGCATAATAGTTACTTTACATGGCAGTAAAACGCCACTGAATGACCAAATTGATTTAACTTTTAACCATTTCGAGTAACATTGTTTCCATACGGACCCCCAGCATTGGTTAGTTGTTTATAACGTGACTATATTTATAACTTTCATAACGTCCTCCAGTTTCCGGTTTATAATTCGGGTCTGCAGCCGAGTATAACAAAGGAAATGGCAAGCTGCAACAATAAGTCACATTAAACCGGACCTTGTACCCACAATTATTTGTTACAGTGGGGCATTCAAAAATAAGGTGGACAGTTATTATGACATTTGTCCCTATTTAGTGCCTAAAATAAGCTTTACTTTATCCATTGTTTACTTGATCCATTGTTTATCTATTTAAATATCTATTTCCAAATGTTTGATGGACATAGACTTCCTAATTATTGTTATTTTTCTATATATAATTCAGTGGCTATGTCTTTTAGAAATTATTGTCTTGTGACAGAGCTGCAAGCCCGTCTTCACGTGTGGAGTTTTGATTGGCTGTGACAGAACAGCCACTCCTTATTTAAGCGGGCTTCATCATGTCTGTAACCATTTGTTTGAAAAAGGTCGGTGACCGAAACGTCACAGAATAAATTCATATCTGCAAGTTTGGACGGTGTGCGGGACTCCCTTCTTTACAATTGATGGACAATTCTGTTCCTGTCCGATGCACCTGCCCGAAAAAGAGATGTGCGGAGCTCTCCTTCTAACTTGATTCTGAAGTACGAGGTGTTTTTGTGTGTAGCTGAAGTAAAATGTGTTATTTCTTTTCACACCGTAAATATGGAGTCCAGGTCTGTTTGATGCTCCTGGGCAGAATGACCACTGGAAACCTCTGACCTCTCCTCGACTCTGTTGAGAAGACATGATGTATGAGGTCATATAAGGTGACACACACACACACACACACACACACACACACACACACACACACACAATGAACCCAACTGTGTAAATGCTGCTCTGATTGGATGTGATGAAGGATCGGACCAATTCTACATCTGATAACTGTGAATCTGAAAACAGCATCCTAGACTGTTCTTTTTATACTGCATGTTTTGATGTTTCTCTCTATAGCTTTACCATTTTTTTATTTTTTCAGGGTGACCTCTTAACACGTTCAGTGCCAGCGACGCCATATGGCGTCATTAGAAATTTACCGTACAGTGCCAGCGACGCCAAATGGCGTCATAACTCCAAATTGTTTTTTTGACGGGGGGGTGTCGATCTAAGCTTCTTACGTCGCCTCTAACAATATTGTAGCTATTGGAGGTCGATAACCTATTTTACAAACCCATTAGGTGGCGACAGCACTCTCCTGATCAGAGAAAAAGGAGCCAAACACACAGAAATAGTCACTGGGGAAAATGAGGAAATCGCATCGCATCCGTCCGTATGCATCGACGTGCCTCCATAAACGAGCACAACGCCAGCTGTGCCCCCAGCAGCAGCATCCGCTGTCACAACTGAGCACCTCCATGTACGCTGCAACAGCACATTCACATAATCAGCCTTATTATTCCGAACTGGAAGCATGCCAGCCCGTGACAAACACACGCGGAACCAAAAAGCTGAATGTCGCGCACCATTCACTGTGTGTGCGCAGCAAACTCAGCAGAGACTGAGAGCCACCAGACACATAAGACACACCCAGGAGGCGTGTGCAGTTGAGGGGGGGGGGGGGGGGGAGCACGCAGAGCAGCATACACTTCACCCAGACAGACCCAGACATCAGAAAATTAGCTTCAGAGTCAGTGATGTGCTTGAAATGTTTAATTTCACAAAAGGCTCATTATCTCAGCTCGTAGAAAAAAAGGGATGTTTTTGCTTCAATCAAGCTATCTTCTCCGGCTCATAACTAAAGAACGGAAAATGGGATCAATAAACTTTTTTTTGCAGGTGATAGAAGAGAGTCTCATCGTTATTTGTGCGTGTTCAGTGTTTACATAGTAATTATTAAAAAAATTATATGACTGTTTTAAAATGCATTGCGGCCTATGTGGCACAGCAAGCAACCTTTTGCCCAAGGGCCGTGGCACACAAAGTGTTAAGACCAGTCCAGGGACAGCAGATGTAAAATAGCCTTCTGGCTAACTCTGGCGCATTTACATTTTATGTTAATTAATGTGCATTGTCCCTGTTAAATAAACCTGAAATAAATAAATAAATAAAATAAGCATCTGTTGTTATCATCAGTTTCAAATAAATACCTCGGATCAGTAGAGTGCTGTCCATCTCTGAAGTTACAAGGGTGAGGCATAGACCAGTCACTCTTCATGGACACACAGCTGGGCTCAGGGGAGTCTGCTCTCTCCTGCTGCATCCTGAGAGAAACACATTATGAACATTGTGAAGGTATCTGTGTCTTTATGAAGAAGACAATCAGGATGGGCTCTTCACAGGTTAGTCGGTTCAGGAGAGGCAGGCACACAGACTGCTGGTGGTTCAGCTGGTAGCTAGGCTGCTGCTGGGGCTTGGCCTGGTAGCTAGGCTGCTGCTGGGGCTTGGCCTGGTAGCTAGGCTGAAAATCTATGATGCTGAGGAAGCTCTCATCATCTCAGGTAAAGAGCTCCTCAGCCAAGGCTTAACGAACACTTGCCTACCAGCCATATTAGCAGCTGCCTGTCTGGACTCATGAGTAGAAGCCCTTCCCTAACCACACACATTTTTATAAAACATTAGGTTTAGGCAAGTACAACAATGTGGTTAGGGTTAGGGTTTGGTTATGGTCTTGGTTAGATAAGAAAACCCTAATCTTAACCACATCTTTTTTACTTGTCACACGTTTTCAGGAAGAAGCAATTGCGGCGACCAATCAAATGAGTTCAGGGCGGAGGAAGAGGCGGAGGTGAATAATAAGGAGAAACCACACTAAATAGGTATCCTGCAGTGAGAGGTGATAGACTTTACCAAAGACACGTCGTGAAAATATCAGTGTATTGGAATGATCAGATGAGATGAAGTTGGAAAATGAGCAGAGCGTTTAGTGTTTCGCTACCCATGACCAGCCAATCAGAGTGATTTCTCTACCCCTGATCAGCCAATCAGAGTGATTTCTCTACCCCTGACCAGCCAATCAGAGTGATTTATCTAGCCCTGACCAGCCATCTGGATTACCAGGTGCCACTCTGATAGAAGATTCACTTAACTCATTGAGTGCCAAGGACGAGTATGTTCGTCAATTCGTTTAGTAACGTAGAGTGCCAAGGACGAGTATGTTCGTCAATTGCGTTTTTTGACGGTGGGACGTGGATCAAATCCAGATCCATCTCCTGTGAAAGTATGGTGGATGTTGAATGTGTAAAAGCTATTTTAGGGACCCATTAGGTGGCGACAGTGCTCTCCAGATTAGAGAAAGGCGAGGAAAAAAGAGAGCAGAAGTAATGGGGAAACGGAAATCGCATCGATATGCATGAAGCATAACGTTAGCTGTGCCTGTGAACAGCAGTCAATCTGCTGCCACAATTGAGCCCCTCCGTCTCCGCTGCGATAGCCCCTCCATATGATTTAGTTGCCGACACCAGCGTCTTTCTGAAAAGTTACATTATTCTCCGCTGGGAGCTGGCGACACGCTGTGAAAAAGCGGGGGGATGCAGCGCACTTTTCAGTGCAGACAGAGCAAATGCAGAGCAAACGCAGCAGAGCCCCAGAGACACTCCCACGGAGGAGGAGGAGGGGGGTGGGGCAGGCAGGGCAGTATACAACCATTGACAGTAAACACAGACCCAGACAGCAGCAGGCTCGATAGACAGAGAGACAGGCAAACAAGCTAGAATATCTGATCATACCAATCTCAAGCAACGTCTGCAACCTGCAATTCCTGCAACCAGCAACTTCTGCAATCTCTCTGCGACCGTTCCCAAACCCCGAACAGTGCAGCCCCTGCCATCAAGCTATCCAGTTCCACAACTCCCCTACTCCTGGAGAGTGTCTTGGCCCTCAACGACCCGCGAGTAGATCCACATGTCTGACACCGATCCTGACAGTATCCAGCAGCAGTAAACCAGCAGTAAATCAAGACCAGCAAGAAGGTGTAGGGTCTGCGCATGCAGGGGCCAGCGCTGCTGGTTGCAGCTAAAAAATATTATTTGGCCAAACAAAATTCCTTTGTTTTATTGAAGGAAATTATTTTTGAGGTGTCATTACATCAGAAAATATTAGCTTCAGAGTCAATGATGTGCTTGAAATGCTTCATTTCACAAAAGGCGGAATATCTCAGCTTCTAAATTGAAACGTGTGTTTTTGCTAAAATCAACCTATCTTCTCCGGCTGATAACTAAAGAACGGAAAATGATATCAATAAACTTTTTTTTGCAGATGATAGAAGAGAGTCTCATCATTCTTTTGCATGTTCGGTGTTTACATAGTAATATCACACAATATTCTGTGGGCCTCGAGAAATCACTGAAAACGCTCTGAAACTCTGGCACTGGGAGCGTCCGTTCTCCAAAAGTGGCTGGCACTCAATGAGTTAATCTGTTTCCACTGCATTTATCACATTTACCTTTTATCGATACGGCCAACTTTTCCACCTCCCCCAACAGAGTATATGGAGAGTATATACTGTATATAATGTATGTATATATATATATATATATATATATATATATATACCGGTATATATACACATATAGCCTATATATATACTCTCTCTCTATATATATTATATATAGTGGGTAAACTACTCACCTTGGATAGTTTACCCACCTATGTATTTACCACTACACTGTTTTAGACAGAAACTATGGAGGCATTTTTGCAGCAAAACACCTGAGAACTTGCATGATGTAATTTATAATCAGAGAGTATTCACACATCTGTGCCGTAAAGTTTAATTCACTAAAGTTTTACTGATCAGCAAGTGACAATCTGAATACGTATGTGGTTTGCGTGGGTGGAGGAGAGGGAGGGGAATGGAATAGAATGGAATTCAATTGGAGTCCCCTAAAATTTCGAGTAATTGATCGATCCAAATAATTATTGTTATAATAATAAAAACACCACACACTCAATTTAAAACAACTGAAGCTACCCTACGTTTTCACAAAAGCATCAGCTAAATGACAGAATGTAAATGTAAATATACATACCGCTAATTGTCATGATAGAGAAATAACATGTGATCCCCTTATGAATAGAAAATACTTTCTTCAGTAGGGAGGTGGCCTTTTGAGTGATATGCTGCAGGAACTGAGCTGTAGACCTGTTAGTGGGCTCTGTGTTCACCAGATATAGCCCATATCTGTAGCCTACTTAGCTCTTCTTACATTTTCATTATTCATTGTTTAATTTGAGTCATTGTTTGTTCAGCATTAATTTGCAGCCTTGTAAATACAAGCTCACCTCAATACTGTAGGATATCAAATAACATTTCCTCATTGCAGTATAACCAGTCCTCTTACCTTGTGTCTGAAGATCCAGGTTCATTACTGAAGTCTGGAGGTCTGTCTTTAGACCAGTCAGTCTTCATAGACAGACAGCTGGGTACTGGAGACTCTGCTCTCTGGCGGGTGGGGGGCGGTGCTGTTGAAAAATGTAGATTTTAAATGTAAAAAAAATTGGGCACCACTGCCCTCGGGGGTTTGTAGAGGTACTGCAGGGGGTCCACCAATTTTAATCAAAATAAATGTGGAATTTTTTTAAATGCATTTTAGACAAAGATAATAATATTGAAACTCACAGTATAACCAGTCCTCTTACCTTGTGACTGAAGGTCCAGGTTCTTTCTTTTTTTTGTCTTTCTTTGGTCTTTCTTTCCAGGTTCATTACTGAACTCTGGAGGTATGTGTTTAGACCAGTCACTCTTCATAGACAGACAGCTGGGTACTGGAGACTCTGCTCTCTGCATGTGGTGCTGACCTCTGCAAACACAAATGTTTGATACATATCATCATTAGCTCTAGTAAAGACACACAACTTCTTGCAACGTTGCACATTTTCATTATTCATTGTTTAATTTGAGTCATTGTTTGTTCAGCATTAATTTGCAGCCTTGTAAATACAAGCTCAGCTCAATACTGTAGGACAGGGGTTCCCAAACTTAAGAATACCGTGGCCCACTTTGAAATCTGAAAATCTTCCAGGGCCCACCCAACCCTTTAATCACAACTCTGATCAACACATGAGACTAAGATGATCCAAAAGCAGATTGTCAAAACTTTCTCCCCCCTTTACTCATCAGAAGTATTTGCATGCATAACACATTTGTTGACACAAAATGTGATGAGCAACAACAGAAGAAATCAATCCACAAGCCATTAATGCTAGGCTGTGAAAAATGCTACCTTATCTGTAAAGGGGAGACTTGTGGTACCCATTAAACCAATTTTGATTCAGATAAATTGAGCTGAGAGGTCAGGGGACGCCTTTGAAATAGTTTTCCCTCGCCAAAATTTAACCTATGTTTGGAGTGTTATTTAGCCCCCTTACAGACAAGCTAGCATATTATGCTTGGTACTAATGGATGCTTTAGGTCTTCTAGGTTATTTTGATAACAGGATCTCCACTGTAGCTTTAAAACTGATCCTGCTACAGCCATTTGATTGCCCGTGATCAAATGGCAGACCACTCGCGACCCACCTGCAGTACCTCCACGGCCCACAGTTTGGGAATCACTGCTGTAGGATATCAAATAACATTTCCTCATTGCAGTAACCAGTCCTCTTACCTTGTGTCTGAAGGTCCAGGTTCATTACTGAACTCTGGAGGTCTGTCTTTAGACCTGTCAGTCTTCATAGACAGACAGCTGGGTACTGGAGACTCTGCTCTCTGGCGGGTAGGGGGGGAAGCTGTTGAAAAATGTAGATTTGAAATGTAAGAACATTGGGCACCACTGACCTCGGGGGTTTGTGGGGGTACTGCAGGGGGTCCGCCAATTTTCATCCAAATAAATGTGGAAATTTTAGAAATTCATTTTAGACAAAAATAATAATATTGAGACCCACAGTCTAACCAGTTCTCTTACCTTCCTGGTTCTTTCTTTTCTTCTTTTTTTTCTTTTTCTTTCCAGGTTCATTACTGAAGTTTAGAGGTTTGTCTTTAGACTGGTCACTCTTCATAGACAGACAGCTGGGTACTGGAGACTCTGCTCTCTGCCTGTGGTGCTGACCTCTGCAAACACAAATGTTTGATACATATCATCATTAGCTCTAGTAAAGACACACAACTTCTTGCAACGTTTCACATTGTCAGTTTTTCTGACATCTGGAGTTTTTGATAACATGGTCTGTTGATAAGTGTCCAGGATGCCAGGTTTTGCATCAGTGGTATCCACGGCAACAAATGAGGAAAGAAGGCCCCTCCCATTCAGCTCTTTGACGCAGTCGTGCACGTTACAAACTCATGTAGTCCCACTGAGCGCGCTCAGTCAACGTTGGAGCTGAATAGACTTTAGAACTGATGTCATCATCACCGTACATTATCATCATCACAGTGTTTCCCACAGGATTTTGAGAATTTGTGGTGGGGGACCGCAGAACCCCTAGGGGGGTGCGGTGGCATGCCCCCCCGCAAGATTTTTTTAAACATTTTAAAGTCAAATGCATGAATTTGGTGTACTTTGAGAAAGCTTAAGAGCAAAATTAAAAGGCTAGATCTATGAAAAACATGTCATCATTACTGTGCTGTGGGTTTACAATGACAAACTAAATTCCTCCCTATAGGTCAGGGATACTCAACTTGCTTTGCCACTTTCGTGAAATGATAGAAGGCGAGGGGCCAGTTAATACACAAACAATATGCATTTTTCTGTAGCGGATTGTAGGTTTTTGGGGTGTCAGCCAGAGTTTAGGCTGACAGTGTTGTGCACACCGGATAGTTAGTTAGGTTAAGTTAGTTAGGTTAAGTAGAATATCTGATCATACCAATCTCAAGCAACGTCTGCAACCTGCAATTCCTGCAACCAGCAACTTCTGCAATCTCTCTGCGACCGTTCCCAAACCCCGAACAGTGCAGCCCCTGCCATCAAGCTATCCAGTTCCACAACTCCCCTACTCCTGGAGAGTGTCTTGGCCCTCAACGACCCGCGAGTAGATCCACATGTCTGACACCGATCCTGACAGTATCCAGCAGCAGTAAACCAGCAGTAAATCAAGACCAGCAAGAAGGTGTAGGGTCTGCGCATGCAGGGGCCAGCGCTGCTGGTTGCAGCTAAAAAATATTATTTGGCCAAACAAAATTCCTTTGTTTTATTGAAGGAAATTATTTTTGAGGTGTCATTACATCAGAAAATATTAGCTTCAGAGTCAATGATGTGCTTGAAATGCTTCATTTCACAAAAGGCGGAATATCTCAGCTTCTAAATTGAAACGTGTGTTTTTGCTAAAATCAACCTATCTTCTCCGGCTGATAACTAAAGAACGGAAAATGATATCAATAAACTTTTTTTTGCAGATGATAGAAGAGAGTCTCATCGTTCTTTTGCATGTTCGGTGTTTACATAGTAATATCACACAATATTCTGTGGGCCTCGAGAAATCACTGAAAACGCTCTGAAACTCTGGCACTGGGAGCGTCCGTTCTCCAAAAGTGGCTGGCACTCAATGAGTTAATCTGTTTCCACTGCATTTATCACATTTACCTTTTATCGATACGGCCAACTTTTCCACCTCCCCCAACAGAGTATATGGAGAGTATATACTGTATATAATGTATGTATATATATATATATATATATATATATATATATACCGGTATATATACACATATAGCCTATATATATACTCTCTCTCTATATATATTATATATAGTGGGTAAACTACTCACCTTGGATAGTTTACCCACCTATGTATTTACCACTACACTGTTTTAGACAGAAACTATGGAGTCATTTTTGCAGCAAAACACCTGAGAACTTGCATGATGTAATTTATAATCAGAGAGTATTCACACATCTGTGCCGTAAAGTTTAATTCACTAAAGTTTTACTGATCAGCAAGTGAATACAATCTGAATACGTATGTGGTTTGCGTGGGTGGAGGAGAGGGAGGGGAATGGAATAGAATGGAATTCAATTGGAGTCCCCTAAAATTTCGAGTAATTGATCGATCCAAATAATTATTGTTATAATAATAAAAACACCACACACTCAATTTAAAACAACTGAAGCTACCCTACGTTTTCACAAAAGCATCAGCTAAATGACAGAATGTAAATGTAAATATACATACCGCTAATTGTCATGATAGAGAAATAACATGTGATCCCCTTATGAATAGAAAATACTTTCTTCAGTAGGGAGGTGGCCTTTTGAGTGATATGCTGCAGGAACTGAGCTGTAGACCTGTTAGTGGGCTCTGTGTTCACCAGATATAGCCCATATCTGTAGCCTACTTAGCTCTTCTTACATTTTCATTATTCATTGTTTAATTTGAGTCATTGTTTGTTCAGCATTAATTTGCAGCCTTGTAAATACAAGCTCACCTCAATACTGTAGGATATCAAATAACATTTCCTCATTGCAGTATAACCAGTCCTCTTACCTTGTGTCTGAAGATCCAGGTTCATTACTGAAGTCTGGAGGTCTGTCTTTAGACCAGTCAGTCTTCATAGACAGACAGCTGGGTACTGGAGACTCTGCTCTCTGGCGGGTGGGGGGCGGTGCTGTTGAAAAATGTAGATTTTAAATGTAAAAAAAATTGGGCACCACTGCCCTCGGGGGTTTGTAGAGGTACTGCAGGGGGTCCACCAATTTTAATCAAAATAAATGTGGAATTTTTTTAAATGCATTTTAGACAAAGATAATAATATTGAAACTCACAGTATAACCAGTCCTCTTACCTTGTGACTGAAGGTCCAGGTTCTTTCTTTTTTTTGTCTTTCTTTGGTCTTTCTTTCCAGGTTCATTACTGAACTCTGGAGGTATGTGTTTAGACCAGTCACTCTTCATAGACAGACAGCTGGGTACTGGAGACTCTGCTCTCTGCATGTGGTGCTGACCTCTGCAAACACAAATGTTTGATACATATCATCATTAGCTCTAGTAAAGACACACAACTTCTTGCAACGTTGCACATTTTCATTATTCATTGTTTAATTTGAGTCATTGTTTGTTCAGCATTAATTTGCAGCCTTGTAAATACAAGCTCAGCTCAATACTGTAGGACAGGGGTTCCCAAACTTAAGAATACCGTGGCCCACTTTGAAATCTGAAAATCTTCCAGGGCCCACCCAACCCTTTAATCACAACTCTGATCAACACATGAGACTAAGATGATCCAAAAGCAGATTGTCAAAACTTTCTCCCCCCTTTACTCATCAGAAGTATTTGCATGCATAACACATTTGTTGACACAAAATGTGATGAGCAACAACAGAAGAAATCAATCCACAAGCCATTAATGCTAGGCTGTGAAAAAGGCTACCTTATCTGTAAAGGGGAGACTTGTGGTGCCCATTAAACCAATTTTGATTCAGATAAATTGAGCTGAGAGGTCAGGGGACGCCTTTGAAATAGTTTTCCCTCGCCAAAATTTAACCTATGTTTGGAGCGTTATTTAGCCCCCTTACAGACAAGCTAGCATATTATGCTTGGTACTAATGGATGCTTTAGGTCTTCTAGGTTATTTTGATAACAGGATCTCCACTGTAGCTTTAAAACTGATCCTGCTACAGCCATTTGATTGCCCGTGATCAAATGGCAGACCACTCGCGACCCACCTGCAGTACCTCCACGGCCCACAGTTTGGGAATCACTGCTGTAGGATATCAAATAACATTTCCTCATTGCAGTAACCAGTCCTCTTACCTTGTGTCTGAAGGTCCAGGTTCATTACTGAACTCTGGAGGTCTGTCTTTAGACCTGTCAGTCTTCATAGACAGACAGCTGGGTACTGGAGACTCTGCTCTCTGGCGGGTGGGGGGCGGTGCTGTTGAAAAATGTAAGAGTAGATTTGAAATGTAATGTAAATGGGTGCGCCAATTTTCATCCAAATAAATGTGGAAATTTTAGAAATTCATTTTAGACAAAAATAATAATGAGACTCACAGTCTAACCAGTTCTCTTACCTTCCTGGTTCTTTCTTTCCTTCTTTTTTTTCTTTTTCTTTCCAGGTTCATTACTGAAGTTTAGAGGTTTGTCTTTAGACTGGTCACTCTTCATAGACAGACAGCTGGGTACTGGAGACTCTGCTCTCTGCATGTGGTGCTGACCTCTGCAAACACAAATGTTTGATACATATCATCATTAGCTCTAGTAAAGACACAGAACTTCTTGCAACGTTTCACATTGTCAGTTTTTCTGACATCTGGAGTTTTTGATAACATGGTCTGTTGATAAGTGTCCAGGATGCCAGGTTTTGCATCAGTGGTATCCACGGCAACAAATGAGGAAAGAAGGCCCCTCCCATTCAGCTCTTTGACGCAGTCGTGCACGTTACAAACTCATGTAGTCCCACTGAGCGCGCTCAGTCAACGTTGGAGCTGAATAGACTTTAGAACTGATGTCATCATCACCGTACATTATCATCATCACAGTGTTTCCCACAGGATTTTGAGAATTTGTGGTGGGGGACCGCAGAACCCCTAGGGGGGTGCGGTGGCATGCCCCCCCGCAAGATTTTTTTAAACATTTTAAAGTCAAATGCATGAATTTGGTGTACTTTGAGAAAGCTTAAGAGCAAAATTAAAAGGCTAGATCTATGAAAAACATGTCATCATTACTGTGCTGTGGGTTTACAATGACAAACTAAATTCCTCCCTATAGGTCAGGGATACTCAACTTGCTTTGCCACTTTCGTGAAATGATAGAAGGCGAGGGGCCAGTTAATACACAAACAATATGCATTTTTCTGTAGCGGATTGTAGGTTTTTGGGGTGTCAGCCAGAGTTTAGGCTGACAGTGTTGTGCACACCGGATAGTTAGTTAGGTTAAGTTAGTTAGGTTAAGTACATACATAAGTGCCTGGGTAGCGAGCAGATGGCGGTATTTGACAATTTAGCAAAGATATTCCATATTCCAGACTGAAATGCTATAACAGAAGTATTGGCCAGAATGACATGAACATTTATTGGACACTTATTCAGCGGATATCTTGCATGTTGCGTTCAGGTGCACTGTAAAAAAAAAAAAAAAAAAAAAATTTTTTTTTTTTTTGGTCAACATCTTATTGTGGCGGTCAAAATATTATTGTGGCGGCCCGCCACAAATTCCTTTATGTATGGGAAACACTGCATCATCATAATCATCATCATCATCAGGTTTACAATGTGAGTGTGCCAGGTCTCCCAGGAAGCTGTTTAAAGCTTTTGAAGGAGCCTGATCTCATACAAGGCCTACAGGTATCAATGGACAAACATACATACGTAAAACACACGTACACATGACGCTTAAAGGCCCATTCCGTTGGTTTTGGCGAGAAATAAATGTGCACAAAGTGTTTATTATTGGCACTGAGTGAATGCGCCTTGACGTAACTTAAAAATGGCGACCAGGGGCGTTTCTCTCAGACCAGCCGTTCAGAAGATATATGGAAAAACCTCAATTTCGAAGTGGATAGCATTTCCCGCCACAGCTAGAGGATGTGACGTCTCGCGCGTTCACGAGCTTGTCTCTTGTCCTAGACGCTAACAGGAAATGGCTGAAGTAGCTTTTAACGTTACGGTCGTCGCTAGCTGCTAGCTAAAGGAAACAACACAGACTCCAGAAAAAGTCCAGACTAAATAAATAAATATTTATCTAATGAAGCCCGGCCGTCTGGCCAGACAGCAGCAATGTGACCGACATCGGGGGGAAACTAGAGTCAGGACTGTGTTTTCGGTTCATGAAGGAAACTTGCTGCTTGTAGCTACTGTAATGTGGTTTTGACCAGATAACGTTAGCTGCTTGCTAATGGATTTTCAAGATTCAAGATTTTTACTGTCACTCCGTAGTACAAGTATCTGACCACCTGGTCAGAAACTCTGCTAACATTACCGTCTTGTGTGAAGTAATGCAACCCTAACGTTACTACCGTTATGCTTATGGTCATGGAACATTATTGTTTGACTGCATTTAGCTGCGGTGGTGAGTCTGCCTGAACGTTAGCTTGATGCTATACGCGGCTAACTAATAGATTTAGCTATATTTATAGAAATTACCACCAGCCCCACTAATAACGTTACTGTCTTGTGTTGATAATGAATCTAACAGTCGGAAATATGCCTAACGTTAGCCTACTGTCTGTTATGCTTACGGTACATTGTTTGACTGTTCAGTTTGGACGGTACCGTACATACAGGGGGAGCAGGCTATTTCTTGTGCTAACATGAGTATCCACTTCCCGCAGCCAGCAGGCTCTGACTGCAGTTGGCTGTTGGCTGCATACTAGTAACGTTAGCTTGATGCTAATCGCGGCTAACTAATATTAATTTACATTTATAGAAATTACCACCAGCCCCACTAATAACGTTACCGTCTTGTGTGGATAATGAATTTAACAGTCGTAAATATGCCTAACGTTACTGTTATGCTTATGAAACATTGTTTGATTGTTCAGTTTGGTCAACTCCAGGCATTACAGGGTACCGTACATACAGGGGGAGCAGGCTATTTCCTGGCTTGTGCTAACATGAGTATCGACTTGCCCGCAGCCAACGCAAGCCAAAACACGACCAAACATGCCACAATAACGTCCCCTAATTCATCCAGAATCCTTCCTGGGCATCTCGAGGCTGATCTGACTGATAAATTGTCCAGGTTGCCGTTTCAAGTGACTTTTATGAGTTAACGTTACAAAGCAACGAACAGCTCTGCTGTTGCCAGGCAACTGCTTGTGTGCGTGCGAGTATGGTGCCCGCGCGTCAGCTCGTTCACACGCTGCCTGCAGTTACACTAACGGCCACCGGCGTCAGTAATAGTGAGTTTTGACGGATTGGGCCTTTAATACAACACATAGAACATACATACATACTAGGGGTGTCACGATACACTCAGTTCACGATACGATACGTATCACGATACTGGGTTCACGATAACGATACGATACGATACGATTTTAACACGTTCAGTGCCAGCGACGCCATATGGCGTCATTAGAAATTTACCGTACAGTGCCAGCGACGCCAAATGGCGTCATAACTCCAAATTGTTTTTTTGACGGGGGGGTGTCGATCTAAGCTTCTTACGTCGCCTCTAACAATATTGTAGCTATTGGAGGTCGATAACCTATTTTACAAACCCATTAGGTGGCGACAGCACTCTCCTGATCAGAGAAAAAGGAGCCAAACACACAGAAATAGTCACTGGGAAAAAGGAGGAAATCGCATCGCATCCGTCCGTATGCATCGACGTGCAGAAGCACAACGAGCACAACGCCAGCTGTGCCCAGAGCAGCAGCATCCGCTGTCACAACTGAGCACCTTCATGTACGCTGCAACAGCACATTCACATAATCAGCATTATTATTCCGAACTGGAAGCATGCCAGCCCGTGACAAACACACGCGGAACCAAAAAGCTGAATATCGCGCACCATTCACTGTGTGTGCGCAGCAAACTCAGCAGAGACTGAGAGCCACCAGACACATAAGACACACCCAGGAGGCGTGTGCAGTTGAGGGGGGGGGGGGGGGGAGCACGGAGAGCAGCAGAGCAGCATACACTTCACCCAGACAGACCCAGACATCAGAAAATTAGCTTCAGAGTCAGAGATGTGCTTGAAATGTTTAATTTCACAAAAGGCTCGTTATCTCAGCTCGTAGAAAAAAAGGTATGTTTTTCGTTCAATCAGGCTATCTTCTCCGGCTCATAACTAAAGAACGGAAAATGGGATCAATAAACTTTTTTTTGCAGGTGATAGAAGAGAGTCTCATCGTTATTTGTGCGTGTTCAGTGTTTACATAGTAATTATTAAAAAAATTATATGACTGTTTTAAAATGCATTGCGGCCTATGTGGCACAGCAAGCAACCTTTTGCCCAAGGGCCGTGGCACTGAAAGTGTTAACAATATTTTTTAAAACTTGAATAATGACAATATATGACTGGAAAAGTAGTATTTTATTTGAAATGCACAAATACAAAACATGCTGTTGTGGGAAATTGTTATTACAATAACAACTAGAAAAAACATGAGATTGGAGATAAGGCTTATCTTGAAATAGAATGAGTTACACCGTCACTTAGATTTACTTTGAACTAAAAGGTTTCTCAGCAGTATAAATTCTCATTATGCATCTTCAGTTTTTCTTCAAACTCAAACAACAAGACTTTTCTTAACACCTTAAGTGCCATAGCCGAAATAATTCGTCTTACATAATCCAACGCTTAAGTGCCAGAGCCGAGTTTACTCGTCTTACATAAACATTTTTTTTTTTTTGACGGTGGTACATCAATCAACAACTTTTACATCTTCGAGATCACTATTGGAGCAAGATAATGTGTATAATCTATTTTACCGACCCACTAAGTGTTGACAGTGCTCCCCCAGACGACCGAAATCAAAGAAAAAACTGCCGCGGGACCAAGCCGTTCAAGGAAATGCCGTGGCGATTTTACAGTAACAGACTTGTCTTGCCTGAGAGCGGCCGCGCACCGGCAGCAGCACACAGAGAGCGGAGAGCGATTTGCAAAATAGATCATAGGTGAAACACACTTTGAAACACCTCAGAAAGGCCAGAATCAACATCTGCCCATCGCCCACGCATTCCCCGGCCCATCTTGACTCGCACAAGGAGCGTCTGCACGCAGGCAAGCAGGCAGGCAGGCACACAGGCAGGCAGCAGCAAAAGCGCTTCTGACACGCCCGCTGTACAGCCAGGAGGAAGGAGGAGAAGACACACGGAGGGAGGAGTTTAAATGAGAGGGGTGAATGAGAGGGGTGTTTCCTGTTGTTATGGAGGAAATTACTGTTCAAAACTATTGTTTAGAATGTCTGACGGTCTTACTGATGCCAAAAATGAATGGTTAAAGTGACTGTTTCACAAAAAGCCATTTATCTCTGAATAAATTTCCAGACGCTGAAACCATGCTGTACTCAACGGCTAATATCTACATAACTACTAACTCTGCAAACTAACTCTTTTAGACAGAGAAAGCACACATTCTATTAGTTATTTTTAGATGATTGGTGTTCATGAATTCTTAACAGAAAAGAATCCTCGGCTGTCTCTAAAATGAGCCAGAATCGTCAAAAACACCCCTGGCACAACTTACCTACAGGAATGAAAACATGGCTGGCATTCAATGTGTTAATCTATTTTTTATGCATCTTCAGTTTTTCCTGTCAAGTAAACAGTTTTGCCAGAAACTCAATTGAATGGTTTCTCTCCCGTATAACTTCTCATGTGTCTCTTCAGAGACTTGTTCAACTGAACTACTTTCCACACATTGAACTTCAACAAACAAAGACGTTTCTTTGTCTATTAAAAAAAAAAAAAAAAAAAAAAATTTTTTTTTTTGCGATATGAGATTTCATCTCAACGATACATATCGTGACGTTTTACTATCGCGAAATTTCGTGGGACGATATATTGTGACACCCCTAATACATACCACATAATACATAATACAATGACAGAGTTCCATTATCAGAGGGGTGTAGATACTCATTACAAGCAGGGCCGGTTCCAGAACAAGATGACTAGGGATTCATCCTAGATAGGAAGGGGTGCACATGTACGGGCCGACCCGGGTGGCCGGCCGAAGGCATGTTATTTTACAAAAAATATAGTCGAGTGGAGCACACCCAAAAATTTGACATGTTATTTTACTAAAAATATAGTCGAGTGGAGCACACCCAAAAATTTGACATGTTATTTTACTAAAAATATAGTCGAGTGGAGCACACCCAAAAATTTGACATGTTATTTTACTAAAAATATAGTCGAGTGGAGCACACCCAAAAATTTGACATGTCATTTTACTAAAAATATAGTCGAGTGGAGCACACCCAAAAATTTGACATGTTATTTTACTAAAAATATAGTCGAGTGGAGCACACCCAAAAATTTGACATTTACTTTTTTTATTTACTAAAAATAATGCATTTTACCATCATTTCATGTAGAATGATAGCAAGAATATTTCAAGTGTTTCAAGTGCTTTACTGAAATATTTGGACCATATAATGATAATGCAATTATCTCAACCTTAAAAGGTTACATATAGGTGCCAAAAAGCCATAAATTCACATCAAAGAACAAAGAAAAACAACAATTATAATTCAAGTTTAAACAGTAAGTGTGCAGCTACAGCATTTATTAAAATATATATATATATATATATTACCACTCTTTTAAACTGAGCATGCAGACAATTAAAATGAGGGTGCAATGCGTGCTTTTGCACCCCTGTAAAACCAGGCCTGATTACAAGTAGGATTCAAGCAGTTTTTCTTTCAGAGCTTTCTTAAAGGTGGAGATGGATTTCAACATTTTCGTACTGTCATCGAGCTCATTTCAGATCTGTGAGCCCCTGCATGTAATACTTAAGCTGCTACATTTAAGCTTTCTTTTATTTCTTTTTTTATACCAAAGATAAGATGTTTATTTCTAGTATTATGAGTGTGCACAGGACAGCAGACTGGAATGAGCTCAGCCAGTCTGAAATTCATATTATACACAACTTGATACATCAAACAGGCATTTTGGTGAAGATGAAAATCGGCAAGCCTCAGGAGACCATAGCGATGGAACAGAGGGCGTGTGGGTGCGTTAAACCCTGACCATGACATGGCTCATATTATTTTCTTTTGCAGACTTTCAAGTTTCTTGTAGTGACTAGGAAAGGTGTTGCACCATATGACATTACAGTAGTAATGTTTAGAGTGTAACAGTCATCTTACTTTGTGTCTGAGGGTCCATGTTGAGGACTGAAGAGTAGAAACTCCTCCACAGACAGAGAGCAGTCAGGAGGCTCTGCTCCAACCTCTTCCTCCACACGACCACTCATCTTCTGAGAGGAGACAGACACAGACACACACACACACACACACACACACACACACACACACACACACACACAGCTCATGAGTAGGGCTGAACAATTTTGGGAAAACATCTAATTGTGATTTTTACCACGTGCGCAGAGCATGGTCAAGAGACGGCTCTTTAGGGTGAGTCAGTCATTCAGTCAGTCAGTCAGTCAGTCATTCAGTCAGTCAGTCAGTCAGTCAGTCAGTCATAATGTTCACGGAAAATATGCTTATTTCGGGGTCACTTAATGGTGAGATTCCCTCTCATTTCCCAATGGGGTGCTGTGTTTCAATCAACACCGCGTGAATTACAACGAGCGCACATAGACACAAACACACACACACACACACACACACACACACACACACACACACACACACACAGTGCAGTGTGCATGACGGTGTGTGTCCTGCAAGAAACAGAGATCTTTGCAAATATTGAGTTTTGAAATGTGTGTTTCAACATTCTGACCCAGTGATCCTGTGGATCCACATTAAAGGAAGACATTCACATATTTCTGTATGTTTTGGTTACGTTATTTCACAGCTATTTTAACATGACAGCATGGCTGCTGCACTTCAAAGCATGAGTACAGAGTCGCAGACTCGGTGCCAGCAAGTGCAAGCAGGTCTGTGTCAAAACATTCAACACTGAAACGTGACTATGGAGCTATAAAGTACATTATTTTTTAGAAATACGACACAGCAAAAACCACATGGAATAGTTTAATCTCCCCGATTATGAAGCTGCAACCCAATCGTGTTGTCATTTCACTTGTCTGAAAACCAGAATATGTCAGGCCAGTCTCCAAAAAAAGTTCAATAGTAACATTGGTCCACGGCCTAAAAATGTTTCTGTCACATCAACACCTTATGTCTTTAACTAACAGGTCAACTATTCTGTCGTGTCTCACACACACACACACACACACACACACACACACACACACACACACACACACACACACACACACACACACAGTAGCCTACTACCCTGGTAAGTTAGTGTCACCTTATTTTCTTCAAACAACATGTCTAATTAAAAACAGTGTATTAACTCTTTGCTCGCCAGAGTATTTTTTAAGTTGCCAGAATTTGTGATCATATTCACTCATCTTTCAGGACCCACAGAATATTTTGTTCTATGAATATGCTTCTGTTTTCACACACACACACACACACACACACACACACACACACACACACACACACACACACACACACACACACACACACACACACACACAAGCTTCATTCATTATTTCTTTTTTATCAACACTTGATTTCAGTGAAACACTGCTGGCTTATGAGAAATCAGCCCGGTGAACCCGCCCTCAGAGACGAGAGGCGGATGACTCAAACGCAACACAGCAGTCTGCTCTGTAGGCAAGTCGACGCATGTCATCTTAGTTAGTAGCGCCCTCTGTAGGCCTAATATGAAGCAGATTAGTTTACCACCCATTGAGCTATATTAAATATATATATGTCGATGTTCCCACCTCGCTCTGAAGTCCTGATCTGTCTGCAGAAAGTCAACAAGCCGTTTCTCTCTTTATGAGGAGTCATGTGACTGAAAGATGCTCATCTCGCAGAGTCTCAGACACACAGATGGAATAAAACTGGGTTAATTTAACGGTTTAATAAACTGCGTCATGTCGGTCTTCTGTGAAGTACAGGGCCCGCCCACATCAACTTCCCTGTTTGTTTTACTGACGCCATTATCTCACTGTTACATCTTTTCTATGAGCGTTACTTTGAGAGAGAGGAAAAGAGGCAGGTGAACGCAGTAAAACACCTGCGATCAGTAACAAACTGACTCAGACACTTTTACAATCAACAGATGTGAACTCAGACAGTGGAAAAAGGTGACAGATATCAGCCAGGGCAGAGACACTAAACCACTCAGAAACCATTCACTTACTTAGCAGCACAAGTGCGAGAAGGTGACTGACACCTAAAGGTGACTAGTTTCATCCCTGAATAAAATAATCATAGGAATAATAATGTAGTATTAACACTCACCCTGCGTCTTCTCTCTGCTCTCTCAAAATGGTGTCGGTGTGACTCTGAGTTGAACTGCGACACACTTGACTTCCACTGTCAACAGTTACTTTGCTCCGCCTCAGCCTGTATAGAGAAGTGTCGTGGCAGCAGGGCTGGATGATGATGACCAGACGTCGCTCCGAGTGTTTCCGGCTCTGGGCGGAAGACCGTGCTGTGCTCCAGGAACAATATTCCGCTCAATTCTTGCGTTCCGTTTAGAAAACATGGGCGACGCGAGTAACGAGAGTTAGCTCAAAACAAACACTTCGTTTGGTATGTCCATGCTTCTTGTTTTTGATCTAACTCGTAGCGACTGACTGCCTACTGTTGCATTTCTGTGGGGGAACGAAAACACTGCAGCACACAGGCCACCGGAAGACGGGGGCGGGTTTTCTTCTGTCTTCCTGCCTCAGTAACTGCCAGGCTCTCTCTCTCCCCCTATGCTCTCCCCTCTGAGAGAGCCTGGTGACGCGGCAGGGCTGGGAAAGTAACTGATTACATGTATTGTAGATTGTATTTATTGTGGATTTATTGATCCAATTCGCTGTGCACTGTAAATATTGACTCTTTTATTGTCTACTTTATGTTTGATATCTTAAGGTGCAAAATAAATAACACCTAAAAACACTTGGCTCTTAGAAATGACCAGTGAGTGCAGCCAAGAAATAAATGACTGGGTTTCTAAGAAAATGATGCTCTGTAATACAAAGATGTAAACACGATTATTATATTATTATATATTATATTATTATTGAGAAACAGATAAGACAAGATTAGCAAAGCTGTTCTTTGTTGTTGTTGTTTTTTGCGCGGGGGGGGGGGGGGGTGGCATGGGGTCCTGAGGAGCTCCAGTAGTCAAATGCAGGATGAAATTTGTTCAAAACTAATCAAAAAGTAGAATAATCAGTTACATTACTTTTATATTGTGATACTTGGATTACTGATTCCAATTTTTGACAGTTAATTATTAATTGTATCCGATTACATTTTAAAAAATAAACTTCCCAACCCTGGTTACCAATCACAAGTTCCAGAGGCAGCTGCGGGCGGGATTTAGGTGTGACGACAGCTAGAAGCGATGATAGACAGATGGTTCATCCAATCACCTGCCAGGGATTATTTAAACACACACAGCCTTTTCCAAACCGTTTCCAAAGACGAGCTCCCACATGGTTCTGTGAACAAACCATCTGGCATATATATATATGTCCTATAACTTCATTTCCATTCATACTCCACATATATACATACTCCACATATATTCACCACAACACTAGTGTGTTGTGGTGAATATATGCGGCCTCGTGGGATAACAGCTTATCAGCGGGATATATTCCACAACACACGCTGCTCGAGTGCTATATTGCTTTTATAAAACGGTTTCCAAGTATAATAATAATACTATAAGTCTGACTGGCATTTTATTCTGATAGAGTCAGTTGAAACACTACTGTAAGGCGGGACCTCTAGCAAGAAGATAGACGTGCGGGTGATTTGATTGGATCGTTCTGGAGACCGAAGTCGACATTGGCCAATCCTGGCGCTTGCTGAGAGCTTTTGCAAAGCCCAACACCAGAGCCGTATGCCTACACCAAGTAACGTTACGTCTTATTTAGAAATGCGGGGTTAAGAGTGAGGGCGCGCGCGTCTATTCTTGTACAAAACATCATTTTCTGCGAAGTATTAGTAAAGTTATAAGCGAAGATCGATTCACAAGGATCTGAAAGGTGTCTCCGCCATTTTGTTTTTGAGGTACTTTTAGTAAGAGAGTTGCGCCATCATGCGTCCATAATGACTCATTGTAAGGACTAGTGACCCTCCATACAGCAGATCAGGAGAAAGCTGTTTGGCTCGAGCGCAGCGCTGCCTTTTAGTAAGAGAGTTGCCATGGCAACCAATAACCCATGGCCATGGGTTATTGAACTCGGTTACTGGAATTATACAATGGCTGTGAACCAATCAGATTGCTTGATTTGAGAGAGCCGTTTTATAAATATATATATATATATATATATACATATGTGACATGTCCTATAACTTCATTTCCATTCATACTCCCTGAACTCATCCATGTATGTATCAAGTTGAGCCACAGTCTACCGGTTGCTTTTGTAACAGATTTGAATATTTATTGAAGGAAAAGATCAAATAGAGAACACATGTACAATACTTCAGCTACAGAGAAACAAGCCGTGTAGCTGAACAAAGACATGCGCACATTTCCAACTTTGTCCAAATGAAATAGAAACATGTGAAAGGAGAATGAAAGGGAAATAGTGTCTGAAGTGCTGCTGTGCAAAGTGCCACAAATCAATCCTCTTTATCGACATAGATTTGACTCTACTGTAACTATACTACAGACTTTACTGTACAAACCACCTGCAAGCAGCAGCTGAAAGATACTTAACTCAGACGTGGATCTAGGATTTCAAACAGCCCCCCCATCAGAAGAAAGTGCCTGGCACTTTGTACTGGAGCGCCCTCTAGCGGCTTTCTGCCTCAGTACATGGCTCTCATGAACAGGGCAAAGCAAGAAGATATAATCATATCTCAAACTTGTATCAGGTCCCAGGGTCCTTACACATTTTCAATCAAAGAAAATCACATACTTTTTCCTCGGAAGATGTTGTCTGGTGTTCAATATGATTAACGCAGACCTAGATCTAGATCTGGTCTGATGAAGAAATATCAGAATATGTGAGATGATCGGCAGGGTTCCTACATGCTTTCTTTCACATATGGCCGATGTTCTTGACTAGATGTGATGTTGGTGCAGCTATTTGATATAATGCATGCTGACAGTGGCTGGCTCATAAGAGCATCCCTCTATCTGAACATTATTCTTCACATCAACACAAGCTGTGTATTCAAAGTTGGTCTAGACCAAGATCAAAACTAGAATTGTGTGTGTATCGGACCTGAACTACAACATTTTCCATACTTTTCCCAGACTTTTGTTTTCAAATCGCCAAACTATTCACTTTCCAGACCTGCGTAGGAACCCTGAGTTACGGAAGCATGGATACAAGTCGACAGATGGTAATCATATACATATAGAGGGGAATCATATTTAGTCCCTTTGTGCAGCATGGGTTGCTAGTCGTCCATGGGGGGAGGGGGGGGCAGCAAATCAGTGACTGTGCAGAGGAGAGGCAGCGCCCCCTAGCTGCTGTCAGCCTGGAGCATCTTCTCGATCTCTTGGTCCCACTGCTCGTCTCTGTCTGTGGCCTCGCTCACCACCTCGTACTCCTGGAGCTCCTGCTGCAGCTCCTTCTCCCAGTCTGCTGGCTCCTCTGGGGGAGGGAGGAGGGAGGAGGGGGGAGGGAGGAGGGAGGAGGGAGGAGGGAGGAGGGAGGAGGGAGGAGGGAGGAGGAGGGGGGAGGGAGGAGGGAGGAGGGAGGAGGAAGGAGGGAGGGAGGGGACACACCACAGAGGTGGTAAAATGGCTTAAGTTAGCCAAATTAGCATGCGAAATGACATCATGACTGACTCAACACTGATATATTGACTATGATTAAAAATCTGATATCAAATCAGGCTTGTATATCTTTGATATGATGGATATCATAATAGCCATTGAAAAAACTATGAGGCTATGCAGTAACAAGCTGCTCCAGTGTTTAGCCCACACCCAGACGCAGCCAACTAGCTGCTTATTCTTTATACACTATATTTATATTTGTGATACCAAGGCACACAGGAATAAAAGACAGGGAAGACTCAATTGCATTACAACATCAACAAGAGATCTAAATCTAAAAGAGATTTGCTCACAGGTTCAGAAGCGTCAAGTCAGCCAGAATAAAACAGAAACGTCCGGTTATAACCGTCCAAATAATGACATTTAAATCAAAGTACTGTCGCAATGTTTTGTGTGTGATCCGAAATCCCCCAAGTACCAAAGAGGAAATAAAGAAAACATTTGCAGAGAAACCTGTTGTAAATAAACATATTTCACGTAAGCTTTCACTGACCAAAAGGGGGCGTGGCAATCACAAAAAGGAGCCTAACTTCTAAACGGATTCACGTAACACCACGACACTTAGAAAGGCTGGCGGAGGTATGATGCGCTCTACCAAGTGCCGTAGTAGTAGTAGTAGTAGTAGTAGAGTTGTTGTTGTTATTATTATTAATATACATTTAATTACATTTTTGGCCTCAATGCTCTTTCCCAGGCTTTTCCACCCTACCAAATATAAAATTCGGTGGGAAACAAGAGTGCTTCTGATTTTTGGAATTTTTTGGGGAATGAAAAATCTGCAACATCGGCACAAAATATCGTCTTTATCAGCAGCTTGAATGCCGAATGCTCATTTCCAGCTTAAGAAATGTAACAGACACACAGTTCCCTAAAGGATGAAACAAAAGTGTAAGAAAGCCGACCTTCAGGAGAGGGGCTGTCCTTCTTATCCAGCACCAGCTGCTCCATCTCTTTCTTCAGGTCGTCCTGGTTGATGTTGGCGGAGTCGAACACGTCGCTCACAAACTCTGACACCCCGGGACTCGAACACATGTCCTCCTCTTCCTCCTGGGCCGGCTGGGACTGAAAACAGAGAGCTTCTTCCTCAGCCACTTGTATACATACTGAGCATACACAACCACCACATCCACAGTATAGCACTCTTACCTTCTGCATGTCACTGATGGAAACAGGTGGGGTTTTTGGTCTGACATTTTCTGCAAAGAAATTATATACATTTTTTAATTTAGTGGCTAGGATATGTGCGTGTATGTGTGTGTGTGTATATATATATATATACATACATATATATATATATATATATATATATATATATATACCGTATGTATGTATATATATACATACATACACACACACATATATATTAAGGTGATCCTCAGGGGACACTGGCCCCTCTGTCCCCCTCCTCCCTCTAACCTGTTAAGGTGACGTCCTCAGGGGAGACACTGGCCCCTCTGTCCCCCTCCTCCCTCTGCTGCTGCTGGGCTGCCAGCGCCGTCAGCTGGGCCGATTGCTTGATCAGAGACACCCGGTAGAAGTAGTTCCTCCAGAACGCCTCCTCCTTCACACTACAAACAAACACAAACACAGGTGAGTCATCATAATGGACCGGACCAGGGTTACATTGACATGAATTACGTCCTAAACTGAGTGAGGTATTTTGCCTAAATTCTGGACTAATATGCATAAATGTTTTATTATTACTGTTGTTTTTATTATCATTCTTGATTATTGTAATATGAATGCTATTATTATACTTTCAGTTTTAGTGTTTTTTCCCTTGGTCTAACATATGCTTAACATACTTAAAATATGCTGAACATACTTGCACTTGGAATTTTAGTGCTTTAGTCATGGCATCATATTACATGGAAGCTATTGAAAGAAATCGTGAATTTTCCATAAAAATATTAATATAAAATACAAGAATCACTCAAATCAAATATAATGAGATGTGTCCTATTTGTCCAGTCTAATAATCTGGTATTGATTTGGAGGGAGTCGGTCACATTGCATGGGAGCTATTGGAAACTTAATCATGAATTTTCCATAAAAATCTTTATAAAAAAAAAAGATTACCCATAACAATTAATTTCATTACACACAACAAAATCAATGACTTTTCCAAAACGTTCAATGATTTTAGTCATGACTTTTCCAGGCATAGAAAACAAAATATTGAAATTCCATGACTTTTCCAGTTTTCCAGGTATTGCATGACTGTGGGAACTCTGTGACATTAATTAGACCACACACGTGCACACGTACACACACACACACGTACACACACACACACACACACACACACACACACACACACACACACACACACACACACACACACACGTACACACACACACACACACACACACACACACACACACACACACACACACACACAGAGACTAACACACACACACACACACACACACGTACACACGTCCACACACGGCCTACTGACTGTTTGGGGACCAGGTCAAAGCGCATGCGGTTGAGCAGCTGGTCTTCTTGTAGCATGACGGTGGCCAGAGGGTACATCTCCTCCATGATGAAGCAGAAGTGCACGCCGGCCGGGGGGTCGCGCAAGAAGTTCCTCTTGTCCTACAGGAAGATACATCACCAGCGTCCGGCGTATATATATATATATATATATATATATATATATATATATATACATATACATAGGATTATAATAGGTTAATAGGATATAAATATGGAAGTCAATAGATGATTATTAATTACTGAGTAATGGAGAAGGGGTAGGATTAAATAAGTTGATACTTCTTACTCCTTTTCGGACATGTTAATATTGTTTATTTGTTTTAACTATTTTGTTTTGTTGTTGTTTTTTATTGTTTTTTTTTCTCACATGTTCAAAATAAAGATTTCATTCATTCATCGGCAGATGTTAGTCATTTTTTTAATATATCGGTTATCTGTCCGATGAGCAAAATAACAGCATTGTTAATATCAGTTATCGGTATCGGCCAAAGTTTTCATATCGCTGCATCCCTAGTTTTGACACAACTTTCACACAGAGACAGCAGAGGCCTCCCCAACACTGTTGATTATCTGTGCTGAGTCAATGACGAGCCAAATAAACTCAAACTGAGTTATGCATAAGTACGTTGAGTTACACAAAACTGCAGGATGGTTATGGATAAAACCAACCACCTCAATTAATGTATAAGGACCACTCCTTTTCTATTTTGCAATAACAACAGGCTCGATAATATCATATCGGCATGTTATCGTATCGGCCGATAAAAGCTTTAAAATAATTTAACATCTCTGCCGATATGACAGGCCGATAAAATGACGCTAACCCTAACCCAGGGAGAGCATCATCCAAGTCTGTTTAAGTAGGATGAATCTTAAACGTTATATAAATAAAAAATATGGCATGTTTTACATGACCTAAGTTGAAGTCGTTTTCTTATTTTGCCCCATGAATGTGCACATTTTGAAAAGCATTATATATGTATGTGTATATTATTTATGTTTATATCTGCTAGTGGGCCATCATGATAAGAGTATGTATATGAATGTGTTAATTCCACTACAGGGGAGACTTGATTTTCTCTGAAATGAGATGGGGGAAAATATGTGCATATATCGGTATCGGCATCAGTTGAGAGTTGGAAAAGTATCGGATATCGTCACAGCTACTTACCAAACACATGAATCATTTGAAATAAAATGTTGACTTTAAATGATCTGATTATAAGCTAATGTGATTGACAAGATTCTGCCTATAAATGCTCCAGCAGGACCGTGTGCAGCAGCTAAAGACTAATGCGTTTTAGACACTAGGTGGCGCTTCATGGACCAGATGTTTTTTAACTGCAGACTGATAGGATCAGGTGTGAGACAGACCACAGAGAGCGATTATCGGCCAATCAGAGATGAGCTTTCAACAAAGCCGTGTTATAAGTGACATGAGAGAACACATGCTGACATCGTGTAGGATCTGTACGTGACTCACGGCAGACAGAGCCAGGATCTGCTGCTGGATGGTCTCTTCCTCGTTGTAGCCGACCCAGGGTGGCACCGCTGCATCTGGGCACAAACGCCAGCACAGGCAGCTTCACTCATCACACATTAGGGCAGGGGGTCCCCAACCTTTTTTGGCTTGTGACCCCACTTTGATGTCACAAAAATCTAGGGGTCCCAGACATTCAAATTTTGGTACAACATCGGTAATATCATCAGTCACATCGCCAATGATGTCACTGATGACATGTAAAGGTAAAAAAATAAAATAAAATCAAACACTCAAAATGAAGGCTACATTTTGGCAGAGGATTTTTTTTCAAAGGGGTCCCTTGACCTCTCACCTTAAGATATTTCTGAATGAAAATGGGTTTAATGGGTACCCATGAGTCTCCCCTATACAGAAAAGGTAGCATTTTTTACAGCCTAAATAGCTATAATAGATTGTTGAGTATTTTTGTGTTGTTGCTTATCACAGTTTGTCTCAACAAATGTGTTGTGCACACAAATACTTCTGATGAGTAAGGGGGAGAAAATGTTGGCAATCTGGCTTTTGGGTATTTTGCCGATGTGAAATAGGCGAATCGCTGTGCATCCCACCTGATCTCTTGGCCTTATTTTCCTGGACAAACTTCTGCTGTTCCTTTTGGAAGTCTCCGAGGAAAGTCTGGAAGCAGACAAACGCACAGGTCAGCACACAGACAGACACATACTCAAAGAAGGAAGGGACCTATATTGTATCAACGAGGTAAAAATTGAATCTATAGACCCGAGGTTTTCAAAGTGGGAGGCGGGCCTCCCCAGGGAGTCTCCAGACAGTTTCAGGGGAGGCTCAGTGAATGGAAGTGAAAAAAAATATCTCAAAAGGAGATCACATAGAACCTAAACCTAAACCTAGAATAGTCAAAATTTGTGTGATTTGGTTAAAGAAATAGTTAAGATAATCAGTAGTTTTGGGAATTTTACAAGTTTTCCCCACTTTCCCAGAGTCAGAAACAAATAATTCCTTCAGGCAGACCTTATGACAGGCATTTTTATGTATTGGTGTCATCTGAAGTATGTCAAACAGGCTACAGCAATATCAGGCTATCTTGGCTCAATTAATTATCGAGTGTCTGTAGGGGGGGTGGCTTTGTCTGAGGGGAGGCCCACAGTCTCAGACTTTGGAAACCACTACAATAGACTACATTTATCAAGGTACATCATCAGCGTGTCCCATTTGCCTCATGAAGAATATTATGTGAATATGAGGACAATACAAATTGTTGATGATGTCGCCGTGCAAGAAGCAGAGAGCAGCGTGCCTTGTCTATGATGCCGTCGATGTTTCCATCCTCCACGCTCTTCTTGATGGTCTGAGCGGTCCCTGCCACAGACTCTGATATCTTCTTGGTGGCATTGGTGGCAAAACTGAAGATGTAGTCTTCAAAGAGAGGAGGGAGAGGACGGGATTAGGGCTTCATGAGACTTGACTTGATGCATGAAGAGAAAACTTGAGACTTGACTTTTTGTTCTGGTGACTTGCTACTCGACTCTGACTTGTACAGTACTTTGATGAAAAGGTTTCTTGTGTGTAGCAGACCGTTTCATCAAAACATTGCTACAGCGACACAGGGGGAGCACGCAGAACAGAATGCAGTTTATTTCAATGGAACTATCAGTGGTGTAATGTAACTAAGTAAATACTTAAGTACTGTACTTAAGTATTTTTTCTGAGTATCCTTACTTTACTTGAGTATTTATATTTCTGTCAACTTTCACTTTTACTCCACTACATTTCCCAAATAAAATGGATACTTTTACTCCACTACATTTCCCCCAAGCATCTTAGTTACAAAGTAAAATCAGAAGAAATTGCGTAGCCTGCAAGCAATCAGGTTTGGCAAATCAGTGCTCCTAGTTTGCAAGTTACGTTAATCACGATCCACACGCCATTCCATTTGGTGGCTGTAATGCAACATAACGTTGTTTGCCAGCGGCTATAAAAGTCAAGAAGAAGAAATAGACTTCCACTCAAGCCCAGGCATGTCTTTTGCTTGATTATTTTTGCAGCATTTACTTGTACTTTTTACTTTCAATACTTAATTACATTTAATATCAGAAAATTACTTTTGATACTTAAGTACAGAACATATCAAGTACTTTAAGACTTTTACTCAAGTAATATTCTAATGAGTGACTTTGACTTCTACCAAAGTCTTTTCCTGGGAAGATATCTTTACTTTTACTTAAGTATGGTTTTCGAGTACTTTATACACCACTGTGCTTGTGTAACGTAGCTCAGTAGCACTACGAACACTGTCATGGTTGTTGGTTTGATTCCCACTGGGGCCACCTATGCTCCCAAGAGTCACAACATACTGTAATGCACTTATACCATATTTGCTTCCACCAAATGGCATTATCTTCATGTATATAAGGTTACACCTGGCATTTTTATGGAGGACAGCAAGGCTGACTAACTGATGACGAGTTCCACATCTAAAAGTGAGATGATTAAGAAGCACGTAGGGTAGTCTTACCGCCCAGTCCTCTCCCCGGCTGCTCGGAGTTCTCCTGGCGGGCTGCTGGCTCGTCTTCCTGGGCTGCTTGCTGTTTGTTTACCGCGTTCTGTGCCTGGACCACCTTCTCTTCTCACTCCTCGGCTAAGTTGTCCGTGTCATCACGCTTCTTTGGGTACGCTGGGTTCTCCAAGCCCAGCCACGACCCAAAACCTTTCAACATCTCAACCTAGCTGCTGTCAGCCTGGAGCATCTTCTCAATCTCTTGGTCCCACTGCTCGTCTCTGTCTGTGGCCTCGCTCACCACCTCGTACTCCTGGAGCTCCTGCTGCAGCTCCTTCTCCCAGTCTGCCGGCTCCTCTGGGGGAGGGAGGAGGGAGGAGGGAGGAGGGAGGAGGGAGGAGGGGGGAGTGGACACACCACAGAGGTGGTAAGATGGCTTTAGTTAGCCAAATTAGCATGCCAAATGACATCATGACTGACTCAACACTGATATATTGACTATGATTAAAAATCTGATATCAAATCAGGCTTGTATATCTATGATGGATATCATTCGGTTTGTTTGATGACATATTTATTGCTCTACGCTGGTTGTCTATGGGAAGCACTTAACCTGAATTTATTCTGATGACTGTAATTATGATCTCTGCCAATGGGCGGACATACATTATTATGCAAATGCTTTATTAAACATGCTGAGGAGTGACACATCACCACATTATGCTCCATATTTATCAAGCATCTCAGAGTAGGAGTAGCGATCTAGGATCAGTTATGTCCCTCAGCTCATAACCAATGAGATGAGCATATTGATCTAGGATCAGTTATGTCCCTTAGCTCATAACCAATGAGATGAGCATATTGGATCAGTTATGTCCCTTAGCTCATAACCAATGAGATGAGCATATTGATCTAGGATCAGTTATGTCCCTTAGCTCATAACCAATGAGATGAGCATATTGATCTAGGATCAGTTATGTCCCTTAGCTCATAACCAAGGAGATGAGCATATTGATCTAGGATCAGTTATGTCCCTTAGCTCATAACCAATGAGATGAGCATATTGATCTAGGATCAGTTATGTCCCTTAGCTCATAACCAATGAGATGAGCATATTGATCTAGGATCAGTTATGTCCCTTAGCTCATAACCAATGAGATGAGCATATTGATCTAGGATCAGTTATGTCCCTTAGCTCATAACCAATGAGATGAGCATATTGATCTAGGATCAGTTATGTCCCTTAGCTCATAACCAATGAGATGAGGATATTGATCGGGTAGAGGTGATCCTGTTGAGGAAGAAAAAACAGGTCACCTACCTATAGAGAGCCAAAGTGAACGTCACTTCCTGCTTCAGCGCTGTACCAGAGAAGTGAGTCACTTTGCCTCTCTATACACGTTGCCAGCCACTGCTCATCGTCCTCATTCCTCATCACGGGCCTGGGCCCTGCACCCCGCGCACGTGTTCTGACCCGTCTGTCCGCAGCCAGCTCTGCCGCGCGCTTTCCGCTTCACAGCTGTGCCCACAGTGTTCTAAGCAGACCAGATGGCATCCAGCAGATGATAGAACACTCATCCCTAAGAGACTTGAGACTTGACTTAGACTTGTGACCAAAAGACTTGAGACTTGACTTGGACTTGCAAAAAATTACTTGTGAGCATCTTTGTTTTGTTGTCATCACGTGTGTGTGGTGTGTATATGTGTGTGTGTGTGGTGTGTATGTGTGTGTGTGTGTGTGTGGGAGTGTGTGTGTGTGTGTGTGTGTGTGTGTGTGTGTGTGTGTGTGTGTGTGTGTGGTGTGTGTGTGTGGGAGTGTGTGTGTGTGTGTGTGTGTGTGTGTGTGTGTGTGTGTGTGTGTGTGTGTGTGTGCGGGAGTGTGTGTGTGTGTGTGTGTGTGTGCGGGAGTGTGTGTGTGTGTGTGTGCATGTGTGTGTAGAGTCATGGCATACATACCTGATCTTTCTTTACTCTTTGCAGACAGTCTCCCAGTTGGATTTTCTCCTCTTCTAGCACCGTAACGTTATTCAACTCACTACCTCAGCTTCTATGAGCTGAGCGGTAGATCTTAGATCCGGGCCCCCAAAAAAACAAGCCGACTCGACCCGAGCCCGTTCTGTCTGGGCCCGTCCCGTCCCATTGACTGCAAGTATGGGCACGAGCCCAACCCCAACCTGAAATTGTCTTAGTAAGTTGGCTGCTTGTCTCAACTATAACCCTGATGTCTGTTCAGTCTTATGAATACATAAAGATTTGAAGGTTACAATGTTATAACATTCTGATCTTATCACACCAAATATGACCACAATTATATCAATATCTGACCACGAGCGCGGCCGGGGCCCGAGGTATAGAAGGGATATTCTGACCCGGCACATGGACCCGGTCGGGCCGGACTCAGGTTCTGGCAGAGCCTCTCACCTCTAATGAGTGGACTAGCTTCCCTGCACCATACCGGCCCCCGTATCCAAGGTTCATCCTATTTCCTGGAACAGCAAACAACGTTTTCATTGGATGAGAAGCTGACGGGATGTGTGGTGGGTTGAGCTGTCCCATGTTAGTGCTGCCACGCCCCCCTCATCATCTCCCATCCAGAACAGGTGAGGCTCCTCCCCCTCTTGCTAGTTGACCGCCTCTTTAAAAGTGAGGCGTGCATGGCTGTTAGTTAGGCTTGCCTCGCTCTTTCCCGACACCGCTGTGATGGTTGAGACAGAGTCATGCCAGAATAAGGAGCAGAGCTAGCTGGAGGGAGCATTAGCTCCTTCATACCACGGTACAGCACTATTTGGTTGGTAGCTCGTAGGCTCCAGCAACGAGGAGCATGACGACGGGGTTTCCCGGTGGCTTTCTGCAGGGCCCAGTTTGGCCTAGTACTGCTGTGTTGGAAGTTCTTCTCCGTGCGCTTGTACAGCACCACCTGGTTCGGTCGGTCTCTGTAGCTCGTAGGCTCCAAGGAATGAGGGAGCCTGACGATTGGGTGGCCTTCCTCATGGCCTAGCTCTGCTGCATTTCATAGGAGGAGCTCTGTTGCCACTGCTGTTTTTGTCCTATAGTTTCTTGTCCTTTTTGTCTTTCATTTTGTTGATGTGGCTATTTTGTTTATTTCATTTTGTAAAGCGACTTGAGTGTTTCTAGAGGGCGCTAGCATTTGAAAGATTCCTTATTGCCAGTTACAGTAGGCTACGCCGGGTGAGCATATTTCCGCAGGTGGTTGGTCACTGGGTGGAGGCCTATACCTGGGTTTCTATTAGGGATGGTCCGATCCGATACTCAGTATCGGTATCGGAGCCAATCCGGCCAAAATCACTGGATCGGATATCTGAGGGGGAAAAGAGGTAGAATCCGATCCGATCCATTAGCCTAAACTATCATGTAAAATGCAGCCCGTCACGGGGAAGAGAGATACGAACGCGTCAACGCGAGCAGCACAGCAGCAGCATGACCGAGTGCACTTTAATATGATGGAGTAGGCTATTTAGGTGTTGGAAACGGGTTGTTTCCAACGCTTAAATAGCCTAAACGGGTTGTTTGTTTGATTCGCTGAATCAAACAAACAACCCGACCGCAATAGCGAGAGGGAGAGGAGAGAGATCCACTCCAACAAGCTAAGGTGAGAAACAAAAACACAACACACAACACATCACAATATCACCATCAATATGTTACCATTCCCATCAAGAGGTGAAGTCACATCTAGGCACTTTCTGGCAGATGAACGCTCAGCAAAGTAAATCCTAATGAACACTCACACCAATAAGTTGCCTCAGCAGCGATCATAAAGTGCCGATGTGTCCGTCCTTCATTATAATTCATCCCAAAAGTCGCATGTTCCTTCAAAACGCCAAATAAAACTAGATTAGCACGTGTGTCCCTGTTTACAAACACCTTGATGCGTAAATTCCCCTCCACCGTGTTCCACGCAAGTAAGGGAGACCAGGGACTGACTGTGTGTGTGTCTGTGTGTGTGTGTGTGTGTGTGTGTGTGTGTGTGTGTGTGTGTGTGTGTGTGTGTGTGTGTGTGTGTGTGTGTGTGTGTGTGTGTGTGTGTGTGTGTGAGACAGAGAGAGAGAGAGGGAGAGCGAGAAGGCTTAAGAAGAAGCAGCATTAGTGCATTACTGAGTCTATGTTCTGGGCCTTTCATTTAGGGAATAAATATTGGTCCACAGATTGAACATGCTGTTTAGATGGCTGGGTTAAGCAAAGTGCATTGGTAAATTTATTATTATCAGCTTGTATAAGCGAGGGAAAAAGATCGGATCGGATTGATATCGGTATCGGCAGATACTCAAGGTTGTGGTATCGGTATCGGATTGGATATGGAAAAAGTGGTATCGTGCCATCCCTAGTTTCTATAGTGCATGATAAAGTTTGTTGTGCCATCTTAAGCTTTCTTGTATT
Organism: Poromitra crassiceps; assembly: GCF_964638095.1. Classification (NCBI taxonomy): domain Eukaryota; kingdom Metazoa; phylum Chordata; class Actinopteri; order Beryciformes; family Melamphaidae; genus Poromitra; species Poromitra crassiceps. Next base: position 24,639,091 of record NC_139645.1, read on the forward strand.
TAGGCATGGTGAGTTTGAACTTGCTTCTCCTGCATGCTAGTTTGTGTTCTAACCCGTCCTTTCTTGCAGTGTATGGTAACCATTGTTCCAAGTATTAGTCGGTTTCCCAAGTGCACTTTGGTTCTTTGCCTCCACATTGTGCATTAAAATCACTGAAGTCACATCTAGGAGTTGATTATTCCTGACTTATTTCTTATGGTAAATAAAGCTAAATGAACTGACATGGGCCAGAACACATGAAATGAATCCCTTCTATGACGGGACATCATGTTCTGATCAATTACATTTCCTATCTGCTTCTTTAATGAATCACAGCACCAGGGACGGATTGAAGGAAGCTGAGAGCAGAGAGAAAATGAGTCTGCTGCCACTCAGATGATAGAAGTGGACAGTAGGACAAGAGATGAGTCTGTGTTTCTTCATATCATCTTTGCTGTTCAGATAAGAATTGTTTTGTCATCTCCATTCCTGAACATCATAAGAAACATGACTTGTGTCGCCTACTGATAATATTTATTTAATGTGTATTGTCTTGAAACTGCTGTGTTCAACTTCAGAGTGGTGCAGAGAGAGGGAGAGAGAGAGGGAGAGAGAGAGAGAGAGAGAGAGAGCATGATGATGCCAACAGGGCAGGGAGAGCTGACAACTTCAGAGTAGGGGGGAGAGACAAAGAGAGAGAGGGAGAGTCAAAGAGAGAGAGAGGGAGAGAGAGCATGATTTTGAATGAAAAATACAGACTTGGTGTGAAAACGCCTTAAGACTGAATAATGACATCACAACAGTCTAATGCTAATAACTGATTTGTTTATTTAAAAGTTTCCTCCATTAGCTGCTGCCAAGACGACCGCTAGTCTTCCTGGGGTCCAAACACATTACATGTTACATGACAAACGATAGTCAAATGCAAGCAATAGTCAAATGACAATAGTAAAAATGACAATAGTAAAAATGACAAGCAATACTCAAATTCAATAGCACAAAAGAAAATCACAAAATACAGAATAAAAAGTTATACAAATCAAGACAGACAATACAATGTTGGACTCCATATGTGTCAATATTCTTTCTAGTCACTTGTAGTTGACTGATGATATTTCTTTCATGTTCACTCTGGTGTATTCAGAGCAAAGAGAGAGA
>NC_139645.1:24647727-24652727 GCF_964638095.1 Poromitra crassiceps
AGAGGAGAGGGAGAGAGAGAGAGAGGGAGAGAGACTGAGGGAGAGAGAGGAGGGGGAGAGAGAGAGAGAGGGAGGAGGGAGGGAGATGAGAGGGAGGGCGAGAGACTGAGGAGAGAGACGAGAGGGAGAGAGAGGAGGGGGAGAGAGGAGAGGGAGGGAGAGAGAGGAGAGGGAGGGTGAGAGAGGAGAGGGGGGAAAGAGAGGAAAGGGAGGAGAGAGACTGAGGGAGAGAGAGGGAGGGAGAGGAGAGGGAGAGAGAGAGACTGAGGGAGAGAGAGGGAGGGAGAGGGAGAGAGGAGGAGAGGGAGAGAGAGAGACTAAGGGAGAGAGAGGAGAGGGAGGGTGAGAGAGGAGAGGGGGGAAAGAGAGGAGAGGAGGGAGAGAGACTGAGGGAGAGAGAGGGAGGCAGAGGAGAGGGAGAGAGAGAGACTGAGGGAGAGAGAGGAGGGAGAGGGAGAGAGGAGGAGAGGGAGAGAGAGAGACTAAGGGAGAAGAGAGAGAGGGAGAGGGAGAGAGAGAGCGACACACACACACACACACACACACACACACACACACACACACACACACACAGAAACACAGACACACACAGACACACACACCTCTCCAGAAAAACACATCACCCCCACACACACACCGCACCTTCCCTCTCTCTATTTCAAGCACAATCAATATGTAAATAGTAAATGGTAAATGGTAAATGGCCTGCATTTATATAGCGCTTTTATCCAAAGTGCTTTACAGTCAATAGGTACATTCACCCATTCACACACCGATGGCGGCAGGTTACCACGCAGGGTGCTGCCACACCAACGAGAACAATGTGGGGTTCAGTATCTTGCCAAGGACACTTCACATGCAGACTGGAGGAGCCGGGAATCGAACCACCGACCTCTTTTATCCAAAGCGATTAGTGGACGACCCGCTCTACCTCCTGAGCTACAGCCGCGCCCCATATACAGTATATATCTGTATATATTTCAATACAAAATATTGTTGACACGGTTGTTGTTGGAACTACCTGTATTTTGTTACAGTAACATCATGTTTCTGTTGTGTATGTTACAAACTGTTTTTGTTTTGTTCTCCCTCTGTCTGTACTAACATGTACTATGTGCTTTATACTGTAACTCACTATGGTCATGCTAATAAAGCCTCTTTGAATTGAATTGTGTTGGAGAGAGAGGGAGAGATGAGGGAGAGAGAGAGGGGGAGAAACTGGGGAGAGAGAGAGGGAGAGGAGGAGAGGGAGAGAGAGAGAGGAGAGGGAGAGAGAGGAGAGGGAGAGTGAGGAGAGGGAGAGAGACTGAGGGAGAGAGAGGAGAGGGAGAGAGACTGAGGGAGAGAGAGGAGAGGAGAGGAGAGGAGGGAGAGAGAGGAGAGGGAGAGGAGGAGAGGGAGGAAGAGAGTTAACCAATGAACCAGAGACACACCTCATGGGACACAACACCCACAGAAACAGATCCTTAAGAGATCCTTAAAGTCGAGCTGAACCCAAGAATGACTTTTCTTTTCTTTTAGTTCAAATACCTGGGTATGCAGTGCACCTATTTAATAATGTATGCCAAAAAAATCACACAAATCTAATTTCTTTAGTTTTTCACACTTTTTCACATCAAAAGTTCGTTTTTCAAGATTTCATTGATAACAGTAATTCACAGTTTGCTGACGTCACCTAGTACTATCAAATGTCTACCCCATTTCAACCAATCATATCATGACATGCAGCTGTCAATCAAATCTTCATTTCAGGATCATTTTCTCTTCCAAATGAAGGGGAAATGGCGCCTAGTGCCTGTCATCTGGCAGAGTTTCTAGCCCATAAACTAACTACTAACTTGAGCAAGTATGCAAACTAAATCAAACTGTAATGTCTAAGAATGCAAAGAAATGTAACTGGCTCGTTTAAAACACGCATTCCAGGAATATTATTTACATTTATAACGATAATGGCGCGCGCCTCCGAGCCTGACAGCCTCCCTCCATTGCCTCATAAGAAGCAATGGAGGCCCAGAGAACTGAGAGTGTGTAAACAGTGTTCTTCAGGGGAAATAGAAAGTGAGGTCCATTTTCTCCTCTCCTGCCCCCTGCTGTCAGAGAGGCCTTCCTGCAGCAGCTCAGAGCAGCAGTCAGCAGACTGCCCCCTGCTGTCAGAGAGGTCTTCCTGCAGCAGCTCAGAGCAGCAGTCAGCAGACTGCCCCCTGCTGTCAGAGAGGCCTTCCTGCAGCAGGTCAGAGCAGCAGTCAGCAGACTGCCCCCTGCTGTCAGAGAGGCCTTCCTGCAGCAGGTCAGAGCAGCAGTCAGCAGACTGCCCCCTGCTGTTAGAGAGGCCTTCCTGCAGCAGCTCAGAGCAGCAGTCAGCAGACTGCCCCCTGCTGTCAGAGAGGCCTTCCTGCAGCAGGTCAGAGCAGCAGTCAGCAGACTGCCCCCTGCTGTCAGAGAGGCCTTCCTGCAGCAGCTCAGAGCAGCAGATTCGTCATATCAGGGAAAAACATGTGATGAACTGATGAAACTGTTTAGGTGAAGAACCACAATTGACAGACTTAGCTGCACAATATGTAGGCTAACACTCTGCCATGACATTAGAGGGAAAAACAATGAATTAATATGATCTGTTGACATGTGACTCCTGTATGTATTGTAACTGTAATCAATTGTTTTTTATTAATGTTATTTTGTTTTAGGGCTGCACGATATATCGTTTACACATCGTCATCGCAATGTTCGCATGCGCGATAGTCACATGGCAGGACGTGCGATGTCAAAAGCAAATTAACTCGTCATGTTGCTTGATAAACTCTCACTTTAGGGTAGCCTACTGAGTGAAATGAGGTTCTCTCAAAGGAGAGAGACGCCCCACTACTGTACTCACTCATTTAGTGCTTAGCTTCAACACAACAAACATGCACAGAGAGCTCAATTGAATAATTTTTGCTTATGTTGCGTGCTGACAGTAGCCCGTCTGTAAACGATGTGATTGCGGAGGCGGACTTGTCCACAGCTTGCAGCGCACTAGTATACAGCAGGCTGGCTGCTGTAACTCAACATGTCCGTGGAGTGGAGATATTTACTCTTGAAACACCAGAAGCAAGACCGCAACTTCTAATGACACGAAGGCTGAAATGATTACTGAAAACGAAGTTGTCCGTGTTATCACTGCAGCTCTCTCTCCCCTTCAGTCTCTGATGTTTCATCACATGATAGCAGTAACGTTACGGTAGAGTTAAAGGCCGGGTTTACCGTGGGGAACATGATATATATTAATTCTTAAAAAATCTTAAATTTCGAATCCGTTGAAATTTTTGAAAATTGCTTGTTCACAGCCAGAGAAAAAATAAATGAAAAAAAAAAAAAAAAAAAAAAAAAAAAAAATTGGGCAGGTGACGCGTTTCGCGTCGAAACGCGTCACCTGGCCCATTTTTTTTTTTTTTTTTTTTTTTTTTTTTTTCATTTATTTTTTTCTCTGGCTGTGAACAAGCAATTTCAAAAATTTCAACGGATTCGAAATTTAAGATTTTTTAAGAATTAATATATATTCATGTTCCCCACGGTAAACCCGGCCTTTAATCATAGACATAGCGACTCATTTACACAAAACATGTCAGTGAAAATAAAAAGACAAGAGACATATCTGGGCAATTAAATGTATATGTATTACTTTTCACGAATTAATTGTTTGTCACCGGTCGGCTGCATGTGAATCCTCGTCTCTCTGTACTGCCAGCCTTGCGCTCAAAAACCGGAACTCCCCAAATGCGGAGTGTACCACTTGGTAGTTTTTGGAGGGGGTTTCCGGGGGGTCAGACCAAGTGTGTAAAGTGGCAGGGGTGTTTCATTGTTGATTTATTGAAACGTTAGAAGAACGAAAGAAGTTGAAAGCAGTGATTATAATCAATTTAATCTAATGTTTTTCTGCAAATAGCATCATTGGGAGTAGATTCTGGCACTCAATATTAGGGGTGGGCAATATATCAATTGTATATCAATATTGTGATATGAGACTATATGGTCTTAGATGTTGAATATGGTAATATGGTGATGCAGCATACATGTTGTCTTTCCTGGTTAAAGGCTGCATTACACTAAGTGAAGTATAGGCTAGTGATATTTTAAGTAGAATGTCATAACTCACTCACTTTTTCATGTATGTAGCCTAAGTCATGAAAATCCATTGGTCAAAATGTGTATGAACCCTGATAGATGACGCTCTGAGGCCTACCAGTAGGTCACAGCCAGTGGTTGAGAAACATTAAAATACCTAATTTCCCTCCTAAATCAGATGGACTCCTCTACAAAATCATTCTAGAAGTATTATTTTCTTTAAAATAGAGCTATTCTGGTAATCTGGTGAAAATCTGTATTTTTTCATATCGCAGGGGCGGGGAATATCGCAATGTCAGTTTTTTCCAATATCGTGCAGCCCTATTTTGTTTTATCAATTCTTTATGCTTTGGCAATATTGTACTTGAGACATTCATGCCAATAAAGCGAATTTGAATTTGAGAGACTGAGGGAGAGAGAGGAGAGAGGGAGGGAGAGAGACTGAGGGAGAGAGAGAGGTTGAGGAGCAGAGGGAGGGAGAGAGACTGAGGGAGAGAGGAGGAGAGGGAGAGAGAGAGATCTGAGGAGAGAGGAGGAGAGGGAGAGAGAGAGACTGAGGGAGAGAGAGGAGAGCGAGAGGAGCAGAGGGAGGGAGGGAGACTGAGGGAGAGAGGAGGAGAGGGAGAGGAGCAGAGGGAGGGAGAGACTGAGGGAGAGAGGAGGAGAGGGAGAGGAGCAGAGGGAGGGAGGGAGACTGAGGAGAGAGGAGGAGAGGGAGAGGAGCAGAGGGAGGAGAGACTGAGGGAGAGAGACTGAGGTGAGAGAGGAGGAGAGGGAGAGGAGCAGAGGGAGGTAGAGAGACTGAGGGAGAGAGAGGAGAGCGAGAGGAGCAGAGGGAGGGAGAGAGACTGAGGGAGAGAGAGAGGTTGAGGAGCAGAGGGAGGGAGAGAGACTGAGGG
>NC_139645.1:24654346-24659346 GCF_964638095.1 Poromitra crassiceps
CTCCCTCCCTCTGCTCCTCAACCTCTCTCTCTCCCTCAGTCTCTCTCCCTCAGTCTCTCTCCCTCCCTCTGCTCCTCTCCTCTCTCCCTCAGTCTCTCTCCCTCCCTCTGCTCCTCAACCTCTCTCTCTCCCTCAGTCTCTCTCCCTCCCTCTGCTCCTCTCGCTCTCCTCTCTCTCCCTCAGTCTCTCTCCCTCCCTCTGCTCCTCTCCCTCTCCTCCTCTCTCCCTCAGTCTCTCTCCCTCAGTCTCTCCCTCCCTCTGCTCCTCTCCCTCTCCTCCTCTCTCCCTCAGTCTCCCTCCCTCCCTCTGCTCCTCTCCCTCTCCTCCTCTCTCCCTCAGTCTCTCCCTCCCTCTGCTCCTCTCCCTCTCCTCCTCTCTCCCTCAGTCTCCCTCCCTCCCTCTGCTCCTCTCGCTCTCCTCTCTCTCCCTCAGTCTCTCTCTCTCCCTCTCCTCCTCTCTCCCTCAGTCTCTCTCTCTCCCTCTCCTCCTCTCTCCCTCAGTCTCTCTCCCTCCCTCTGCTCCTCAACCTCTCTCTCTCCCTCAGTCTCTCTCCCTCCCTCTTCTCCTCTCTCTCCCTCAGTCTCTCAAATTCAAATTCGCTTTATTGGCATGAATGTCTCAAGTACAATATTGCCAAAGCATAAAGAATTGATAAAACAAAATAGGGCTGCACGATATTGGAAAAAACTGACATTGCGATATTCCCCGCCCCTGCGATATGAAAAAATACAGATTTTCACCAGATTACCAGAATAGCTCTATTTTAAAGAAAATAATACTTCTAGAATGATTTTGTAGAGGAGTCCATCTGATTTAGGAGGGGAAATTAGGTATTTTAATGTTTCTCAACCACTGGGCTGTGACCTACTGGTAGGCCTCAGAGCGTCATCTATCAGGGTTCATACACATTTTGACCAATGGATTTTCATGACTTAGGCTACATACATGAAAAAGTGAGTGAGTTATGACATTCTACTTTAAAATATCACTAGCCTATACTTCACTTAGTGTAATGCAGCCTTTAAAACCAGGGAAAGACAACATGTATGCTGCATCACCATATTACCATATCCAACATCTAAGACCATATAGTCTCATATCACAATATTGATATACAATTGATATATTGCCCACCCCTAATATTGAGTGCCAGAATCTACCTCCCAATGATGCTATTTGCAGAAAAACATTAGATTAAATTGATTATAATCACTGCTTTCAACTTCTTTCGTTCTTCTAACGTTTCAATAAATCAACAATGAAACACCCCTGCCACTTTACACACTTGGTCTGACCCCCCGGAAACCCCCTCCAAAAACTACCAAGTGGTACACTCCGCATTTGGGGAGTTCCGGTTTTTGAGCGCAAGGCTGGCAGTACAGAGAGACGAGGATTCACATGCAGCCGACCGGTGACAAACAATTAATTCGTGAAAAGTAATACATATACATTTAATTGCCCAGATATGTCTCTTGTCTTTTTATTTTCACTGACATGTTTTGTGTAAATGAGTCGCTATGTCTATGATTAAAGGCCGGGTTTACCGTGGGGAACATGAATATATATTAATTCTTAAAAAATCTTAAATTTCGAATCCGTTGAAATTTTTGAAATTGCTTGTTCACAGCCAGAGAAAAAAATAAATGAAAAAAAAAAAAAAAAAAAAAAAAAAAAAAATGGGCCAGGTGACGCGTTTCGACGCGAAACGCGTCACCTGGCCCAATTTTTTTTTTTTTTTTTTTTTTTTTTTTTTTTTCATTTTTTTTTTTCTCTGGCTGTGAACAAGCAATTTCAAAAATTTCAACGGATTCGAAATTTAAGATTTTTTAAGAATTAATATATATTCATGTTCCCCACGGTAAACCCGGCCTTTAACTCTACCGTAACGTTACTGCTATCATGTGATGAAACATCAGAGACTGAAGGGGAGAGAGAGCTGCAGTGATAACACGGACAACTTCGTTTTCAGTAATCATTTCAGCCTTCGTGTCATTAGAAGTTGCGGTCTTGCTTCTTGGTGTTTCAAGAGTAAATATCTCCACTCCACGGACATGTTGAGTTACAGCAGCCAGCCTGCTGTATACTAGTGCGCTGCAAGCTGTGGACAAGTCCGCCTCCGCAATCACATCGTTTACAGACGGGCTACTGTCAGCAACGCAACATAAGCAAAAATTATTCAATTGAGCTCTCTGTGCATGTTTGTTGTGTTGAAGCTAAGCACTAAATGAGTGAGTACAGTAGTGGGGCGTCTCTCTCCTTTGAGAGAACCTCATTTCACTCAGTAGGCTACCCCTAAAGTGAGAGTTTATCAAGCAACATGACGAGTTAATTTGCTTTTGACATCGCACGTCCTGCCATGTGACTATCGCGCATGCGAACATTGCGATGACGATGTGTAAACGATATATCGTGCAGCCCTAAAACAAAATAACATTAATAAAAAACAATTGATTACAGTTACAATACATACAGGAGTCACATGTCAACAGATCATATTAATTCATTGTTTTTCCCTCTAATGTCATGGCAGAGTGTTAGCCTACATATTGTGCAGCTAAGTCTGTCAATTGTGGTTCTTCACCTAAACAGTTTCATCAGTTCATCACATGTTTTTCCCTGATATGACGAATCTGCTGCTCTGAGCTGCTGCAGGAAGGCCTCTCTGACAGCAGGGGGCAGTCTGCTGACTGCTGCTCTGACCTGCTGCAGGAAGGCCTCTCTGACAGCAGGGGGCAGTCTGCTGACTGCTGCTCTGAGCTGCTGCAGGAAGGCCTCTCTAACAGCAGGGGGCAGTCTGCTGACTGCTGCTCTGACCTGCTGCAGGAAGGCCTCTCTGACAGCAGGGGGCAGTCTGCTGACTGCTGCTCTGACCTGCTGCAGGAAGGCCTCTCTGACAGCAGGGGGCAGTCTGCTGACTGCTGCTCTGAGCTGCTGCAGGAAGACCTCTCTGACAGCAGGGGGCAGTCTGCTGACTGCTGCTCTGAGCTGCTGCAGGAAGGCCTCTCTGACAGCAGGGGGCAGGAGAGGAGAAAATGGACCTCACTTTCTATTTCCCCTGAAGAACACTGTTTACACACTCTCAGTTCTCTGGGCCTCCATTGCTTCTTATGAGGCAATGGAGGGAGGCTGTCAGGCTCGGAGGCGCGCGCCATTATCGTTATAAATGTAAATAATATTCCTGGAATGCGTGTTTTAACGAGCCAGTTACATTTCTTTGCATTCTTAGACATTACAGTTTGATTTAGTTTGCATACTTGCTCAAGTTAGTAGTTAGTTTATGGGCTAGAAACTCTGCCAGATGACAGGCACTAGGCGCCATTTTCCCCTTCATTTGGAAGAGAAAATGATCCTGAAATGAAGATTTGATTGACAGCTGCATGTCATGATATGATTGGTTGAAATGGGGTAGACATTTGATAGTACTAGGTGACGTCAGCAAACTGTGAATTACTGTTATCAATGAAATCTTGAAAAACGAACTTTTGATGTGAAAAAGTGTGAAAAACTAAAGAAATTAGATTTGTGTGATTTTTTTTGGCATACATTATTAAATAGGTGCACTGCATACCCAGGTATTTGAACTAAAAGAAAAGAAAAGTCATTCTTGGGTTCAGCTCGACTTTAAGGATCTCTTAAGGATCTGTTTCTGTGGGTGTTGTGTCCCATGAGGTGTGTCTCTGGTTCATTGGTTAACTCTCTTCCTCCCTCTCCTCCTCTCCCTCTCCTCTCTCTCCCTCCCTCTCCTCTCCTCTCCTCTCTCTCCCTCAGTCTCTCTCCCTCTCCTCTCTCTCCCTCAGTCTCTCTCCCTCTCCTCACTCTCCCTCTCCTCTCTCTCCCTCTCCTCTCTCTCTCTCCCTCTCCTCCTCTCCCTCTCTCTCTCCCCCAGTTTCTCCCCCTCTCTCTCTCCCTCATCTCTCCCTCTCTCTCCAACACAATTCAATTCAAAGAGGCTTTATTAGCATGACCATAGTGAGTTACAGTATAAAGCACATAGTACATGTTAGTACAGACAGAGGGAGAACAAAACAAAAACAGTTTGTAACATACACAACAGAAACATGATGTTACTGTAACAAAATACAGGTAGTTCCAACAACAACCGTGTCAACAATATTTTGTATTGAAATATATACAGATATATACTGTATATGGGGGCGGCTGTAGCTCAGGAGGTAGAGCGGGTCGTCCACTAATCGCTTTGGATAAAAGAGGTCGGTGGTTCGATTCCCGGCTCCTCCAGTCTGCATGTTGAAGTGTCCTTGGGCAAGATACTGAACCCCACATTGTTCTCGTTGGTGTGGCAGCACCCTGCGTGGTAACCTGCCGCCATCGGTGTGTGAATGGGTGAATGTACCTACTGACTGTAAAGCACTTTGGATAAAAGCGCTATATAAATGCAGGCCATTTACCATTTACCATTTACTATTTACATATTGATTGTGCTTGAAATAGAGAGAGGGAAGGTGCGGTGTGTGTGTGGGGGTGATGTGTTTTTCTGGAGAGGTGTGTGTGTCTGTGTGTGTCTGTGTTTCTGTGTGTGTGTGTGTGTGTGTGTGTGTGTGTGTGTGTGTGTGTGTGTGTGTGTGTGTGTGTGTGTGTGTCGCTCTCTCTCTCCCTCTCCCTCTCTCTCTCTCCCTTAGTCTCTCTCTCTCCCTCTCCTCCTCTCTCCCTCTCCCTCCCTCTCTCTCCCTCAGTCTCTCTCTCTCCCTCTCCTCTGCCTCCCTCTCTCTCCCTCAGTCTCTCTCCCTCCCTCTCCTCTCTTTCCCCCCTCTCCTCTCTCACCCTCCCTCTCCTCTCTCTCCCTTAGTCTCTCTCTCTCCCTCTCCTCCTCTCTCCCTCTCCCTCCCTCTCTCTCCCTCAGTCTCTCTCTCTCCCTCTCCTCTCCCTCCCTCTCTCTCCCTCAGTCTCTCTCCCTCCCTTTCCTCTCTTTCCCCCCTCTCCTCTCTCACCCTCCCTCTCCTCTCTCTCCCTCCCTCTCCTCTCTCCCCCTCCTCTCTCTC
>NC_139645.1:24666846-24759346 GCF_964638095.1 Poromitra crassiceps
CAGTAATCTCCCACTTGATATGAGGGTAAACACTGTCTTTATTTAGAGATGTGTGATGTTATGGTTATGGAAAATGAGCCACTTCTACTGGAATAAGATCTATCCCTGCATCATCCTCTCTCTCTCTCTCTCTCTCTCTCTCTTTGCTCTGAATACACCAGAGTGAACATGAAAGAAATATCATCAGTCAACTACAAGTGACTAGAAAGAATATTGACACATATGGAGTCCAACATTGTATTGTCTGTCTTGATTTGTATAACTTTTTATTCTGTATTTTGTGATTTTCTTTTGTGCTATTGAATTTGAGTATTGCTTGTCATTTTTACTATTGTCATTTTTACTATTGTCATTTGACTATTGCTTGCATTTGACTATCGTTTGTCATGTAACATGTAATGTGTTTGGACCCCAGGAAGACTAGCGGTCGTCTTGGCAGCAGCTAATGGAGGAAACTTTTAAATAAACAAATCAGTTATTAGCATTAGACTGTTGTGATGTCATTATTCAGTCTTAAGGCGTTTTCACACCAAGTCTGTATTTTTCATTCAAAATCATGCTCTCTCTCCCTCTCTCTCTCTTTGACTCTCCCTCTCTCTCTTTGTCTCTCCCCCCTACTCTGAAGTTGTCAGCTCTCCCTGCCCTGTTGGCATCATCATGCTCTCTCTCTCTCTCTCTCTCTCTCCCTCTCTCTCTCCCTCTCTCTGCACCACTCTGAAGTTGAACACAGCAGTTTCAAGACAATACACATTAAATAAATATTATCAGTAGGCGACACAAGTCATGTTTCTTATGATGTTCAGGAATGGAGATGACAAAACAATTCTTATCTGAACAGCAAAGATGATATGAAGAAACACAGACTCATCTCTTGTCCTACTGTCCACTTCTATCATCTGAGTGGCAGCAGACTCATTTTCTCTCTGCTCTCAGCTTCCTTCAATCCGTCCCTGGTGCTGTGATTCATTAAAGAAGCAGATAGGAAATGTAATTGATCAGAACATGATGTCCCGTCATAGAAGGGATTCATTTCATGTGTTCTGGCCCATGTCAGTTCATTTAGCTTTATTTACCATAAGAAATAAGTCAGGAATAATCAACTCCTAGATGTGACTTCAGTGATTTTAATGCACAATGTGGAGGCAAAGAACCAAAGTGCACTTGGGAAACCGACTAATACTTGGAACAATGGTTACCATACACTGCAAGAAAGGACGGGTTAGAACACAAACTAGCATGCAGGAGAAGCAAGTTCAAACTCACCATGCCTAAATACAAGAAAGCTTAAGATGGCACAGCAAACTTTATCATGCACTATAGAAACTAGGGATGGCACGATACCACTTTTTCCATATCCAATCCGATACCGATACCACAACCTTGAGTATCTGCCGATACCGATATCAATCCGATCCGATCTTTTTCCCTCGCTTATACAAGCTGATAATAATAAATTTACCAATGCACTTTGCTTAACCCAGCCATCTAAACAGCATGTTCAATCTGTGGACCAATATTTATTCCCTAAATGAAAGGCCCAGAACATAGACTCAGTAATGCACTAATGCTGCTTCTTCTTAAGCCTTCTCGCTCTCCCTCTCTCTCTCTCTGTCTCACACACACACACACACACACACACACACACACACACACACACACACACACACACACACACACACACACACACACACACACACACACAGACACACACACAGTCAGTCCCTGGTCTCCCTTACTTGCGTGGAACACGGTGGAGGGGAATTTACGCATCAAGGTGTTTGTAAACAGGGACACACGTGCTAATCTAGTTTTATTTGGCGTTTTGAAGGAACATGCGACTTTTGGGATGAATTATAATGAAGGACTGACACATCGGCACTTTATGATCACTGCTGAGGCAACTTATTGGTGTGAGTGTTCATTAGGATTGACTTTGCCGAGCGTTCATCTGCCAGAAAGTGCCTAGATGTGACTTCACCTCTTGATGTGAATGGTAACATATTGATGGTGATATTGTGATGTGTTGTGTGTTGTGTTTTTGTTTCTCACCTTAGCTTGTTGGAGTGGATCTCTCTCCCTCTCTCTATTGCGGTCTGGTTGTTTGTTTGATTCAGCGAATCAAACAAACAACCCGTTTAGGCTATTGAAGCGTTGGAAACAACCCGTTTCCAACACCTAAATAGCCTACTCCATCATATTAAAGTGCACTCGGTCATGCTGCTGCTGTGCTGCTCGCGTTGGCGCGTTCGTATCTCTCTTCCCCGTGACGGGCGGCATTTTACATGATCGTTTAGGCTAATGGATCGGATCGGATTCTACCTCTTTTCCCCCTCAGATATCCGATCCAGTGATTTTGGCCGGATCGGCTCCGATACCGATACTGAGTATCGGATCGGACCATCCCTAATAGAAACCCAGGTATAGGCCTCCACCCAGTGACCAACCACATGCGGAACTATGCTCACCCGGCGTAGCCTACTGTAACTGGCAATAAGGAATCTTTCAAATGCTAGAGCCCTCTAGAAACACTCAAATCGGTTTACAAAATGAAATAAACAAAATAGCCAAATGAACAAAATGAAAGACAAAAAGGACAAAAAACTATAGGACAAAAACAGCAGTGGCAACAGAGCTCCTCCTATGAAATGCAGCAGAGCTAGGCCATGAGGAAGGCCACCCAATCGTCAGGCTCCCTCATTCCTTGGAGCCTACGAGCTACAGAGACCGACCCAACCAGGTGGTGCTGTACAAGGGCACGGAGAAGAACTTCCAACACAGCAGTACTAGGCCAAACTGGACCCTGCAGAAAGCCACCGGGAAACCCCGTCGTCATGCTCCTCGTTGCTGGAGCCTACGAGCTACCAACCAAATAGTGCTGTACCGTGGTGTGAAGGAGCTAATGCTCCCTCCAGCTAGCTCTGCTCCTTATTCTGGCATGACTCTGTCTCAACCATCACAGCGGTGTCGGGAAAGAGCGAGTACAAGCCTAACTAACAGCCATGCACGGCTCACTTTTAAAGAGGCTGTCAACTAGCAAGAGGGGGAGGAGCCTCACCTGTTCTGGATGGGAGATGATGAGGGGGGCGTGGCAGCACTAACAGGGGACAGCTCAACCCACCACACATCCCGTCAGCTTCTCATCCAATGAAAACGTTGTTTGCTGTTCCAGGAAATAGGATGAACCTTGGATACGGGGGCCGGTATGGTGCAGGGAAGCTAGTCCACTCATTAGAGGTGAGAGGCTCTGCCAGAACCCGAGTCCGGCCCGACCGGGTCCATGTGCCGGGTCTGAATATCCCTTCTATACCTCGGGCCCCGGCCGGGCTCGTGGTCAGATGTTGATATAATTGGGGTCATATTTGGTGTGATAAGATCAGAATGTTATAACATTATAACCTTCAAACCTTTATGTATTCATAAGACTGAACAGACATCAGGGTTATAGTTGAGATAAGCAGCCAACTTACGAAGACAATTTCAGGTTTGGGTTGGGCTCGTGCCCATACTTGCAGTCAATGGGACGGGACGGGCCCAGAGACAGAACGGGCTCGGGTCGAGTCGGCTTGTTTTTTTGGGGGCTGATCTAAGCTCTACCGCTCAGCTCATAGAAGCTGAGGTAGTGAGTTGAATAACGTTACGGTGCTAGAAGAGGAGAAAATCCAACTGGGAGACTGTCTGCAAAGAGTAAAGAAAGATCAGGTATGTATGCCATGACTCTACACACACACACATGCACACACACACACACACACACACACACACATGCACACACACACACACACACACACACACACACACTCCCGCACACACACACACACACACACACACACACACACACACACACACACACACACACTCCCGCACACACACACACACACACACACACACACACACACACACTCCCGCACACACACACACACACACACACACACACATATACACACCACACACACGTGATGACAACAAAACAGAGATGCTCACAAGTTATTTTTTGCAAGTCCAAGTCAAGTCTCAAGTCTTTTGGTCACAAGTCTAAGTCAAGTCTCAAGTCTCTTAGGGATGAGTGTTCTATCATCTGCTGGATGCCATCTGGTCTGCTTAGAACACTGTGGGCACAGCTGTGAAGCGGAAAGCGCGCGGCAGAGCTGGCTGAGGACAGACGGGTCAGAACACGTGTGCAGGGTGCAGGGCCCAGGCCCGTGATGAGGAATGAGGACGATGAGCAGTGGCTGGCAACGTGTATAAAGAGGCAAAGTGACTCACTTCTCTGGTACAGCGCTGAAGCAGGAAGTGACGTTCACTTTGGCTCTCTATAGGTAGGTGACCTGGTTTTTCTTCCTCAACAGGATCACGTCTACCCGATCAATATCCTCATCTCATTGGTTATGAGCTAAGGGACATAACTGATCCTAGATCAATATGCTCATCTCATTGGTTATGAGCTAAGGGACATAACTGATCCTAGATCAATATGCTCATTCATTGGTTATGAGCTAAGGGACATAACTGATCCTAGATCAATATGCTCATCTCATTGGTTATGAGTTAAGGGACATAACTGATCCTAGATCAATATGCTCATCTCATTGGTTATGAGCTAAGGGACAAAACTGATCCTAGATCAATATGCTCATCTCATTGGTTATGAGCTAAGGGACATAACTGATCCTAGATCGCTACTCCTACTCTGAGATGCTTGATAAATATGGATCATAATGTGGTGATGTGTCACTCCTCAGCATGTTTAATAAAGCATTTGCATAATAATGTATGTCCGCCCATTGGCAGAGATCATAATTACAGTCATCAGAATAGATTCAGGTTAAGTGCTTCCCATAGACAACCAGTGTAGAGCAATAAATATGTCATCAAACAAACCGAATGATATCCATCATATCAAAGATATACAAGCCTGATTTGATATCAGATTTTTAATCATAGTCAATATATCAATGTTGAGTCAGTCATAATGTCATTTGACATGCTAATGTGGCTAACTAAGAGGAGCCAGCAAACTGGGAGAAGGAGCTGCAGCAGGAGCTCCAGGAGTACGAGGTGGTGAGCGAGGCCACAGACAAAGACGAGCAGTGGGACCAAGAGATCGAGAAGATGCTCCAGGCTGACAGCAGCTAGGTTGAAATGTTGAAAGGTTTTGGGTCGTGGCTGGGCTTGGAGAACCCAGCGTACCCAAAGAAGCGTGATGACACGGACAACTTAGCCGAGGAGCGAGAAGAGAAGGTGGTCCAGGCACAGAACGAGGTAAACAAACAGCAAGCAGCCCAGGAAGACGAGCCAGCAGCCCGCCAGGAGAACTCCGAGGAGCCGGGGAGAGGACTGGGCGGTAAGACTACCCTACGTGCTTCTTAATCATCTCACTTTTAGATGTGGAACTCGTCATCAGTTAGTCAGCCTTGCTGTCCTCCATAAAAATGCCAGGTGTAACCTTATGTGCATGAAGATAATGCCATTTGGTGGAAGCAAATGTGGTATAAGTGCATTACAGTATGTTGTGACTCTTGTGAGTATGGGTGGCCCCAGTGGGAATCAAACCAACAACCATGACAGTGTTAGTAGTGCTACTGAGCTACGTTACACAACCATAGGTCCATTTAAATAAACTGCATTCTGTTCTGCGTGCTCCTCCTGTGTCGCTGTAGCAATGTTTTGATGACAGGTCTGCTACACACAAGAAACCTTTTCATCAAAGTACTGTACAAGTCAGAGTCGAGTAGCAAGTCACCAGAACAAAAAGTCAAGTCTCAAGTTTTCTCTTCATGCATCAAGTCAAGTCTCATGAAGCCCTAATCCCGTCCTCTCCCTCCTCTCTTTGAAGACTAAATCTTCAGTTTTGCCACCAATGCCACCAAGAAGATATCAGAGTCTGTGGCAGGGACCGCTCAGACCATCAAGAAGAGCGTGGAGGATGGAAACATCGACGGCATCATAGACAAGGCACGCTGCTCTCTGCTTCTTGCACGGCGACATCATCAACAATTTGTATTGTCCTCATATTCACATAATATTCTTCATGAGGCAAATGGGACACGCTGATGATGTTAAAGTAGGAAAACTGTGCGCACATCCAAAACCACATTGGGCATCAGGTGCAGGACAAATAGGTGAAATCAAAAAATAAAGGAATTGTCCGCACACTGATTAGCAGCTCCCGTTTTTATTTGCTCAAGGTTGGCAAGCTTTCGACCCTACTGGGTCTTCATCAGGCAAATGAATGACAGCAGTTACAGAAGAGAATAAATAGGCCTGTGCGTTTTAGACGTCACCAGGTACAATCAAGGCAAGTCATCACAGCCGGGCGGGGGATATAATAATTAATAATAATGGTAAAACTAATAGGAGGAAGACAACAATATTACATATCAAAATAGATAAACAATGTTGAGTAGGCCTAGAAAATACAATGTAAATACAATGTAAATATAGCCCAAGGGGAAAAGGAGAAGGAGAAAGAAACAACAGTGAATATGACCAATTACACCACAACTAGAATGCTAATAAAAACAGCAATAATTCATAAGATTAAAAAATCAAAAGCCATGTCTAGTACAAATTAATATAATAATGATTAATAATTAATAGTCATTATTCTTGGACTAGCTGGAGTATTGCACATAGTCATTCTAAAATGTATAAAAAATGTATAAAAGCTGGCTACTGAAGATATATATATATAGTAGGGATGGGCATTTCTAGCAAAAACACTATTCGAAATTCGCTGGCCAAATTCGAATTTAATTCGAAATTCGAAAATAAAAATAAAAATGTAAATTTTTTTTTTTTTTTTTTTTTGTGAGTGAAATGTTGCATTGTCTCCCCTGATTCTAAGTCTACGGCTTTATTAATTAATATAAAAAGCTTCTGCTGTGGATTTTTAGCTCAAACAAGCATTGCACCACTGAAGTAAAGAACATGTTACATGACATTGACATTTTCGAAAATAAAAAACAGTTTTGACAATCATGAGTGGTTCATTAAATATTTAGTAGGCTCAGGTCTGAGTGCCAAAGGGGTGCCAAAGTCACCCCCTCTCCCTCTTCATGGGATTTCATCCGCCATTCATTTTTCCATAAACCTTGCTTAAAATGCTTATAAAAATTGTTTTACTTGCTCAAACCAAGCGATTTGACTATACTTAGAATCAGGGGAGACAATGCAACATTTCACTCAAATTTTTTTTCTTTTTTTTTTTTTCTTTTTTTTTTTCGAATTTCAATAATAAAAGTCGACCTTGATAATAACAACGATTATTCGAAAATTCGAAATTCGATGCCCATCCCTAATATATAGAAGGCACTCAAAATGGCAATTGCTTAAAGAAAAGGTTTAATATCAAACTCCTCATTTAAACCATTAGGGGACATGGTGTTGAGAAAATAAATCCAGAAAGTTTCTCGCTGGAGGAGTTTTCTTTCAAGGTCGCCCCCCCGTGGATGTTTCTCGACTTTTTCCACTCCAATGTATCTGAGGGCGCTGACACTGTGCCCCGCTAGTTTGAAGTGTGCGGCCACGCTGATGATGTACCTTGATAAATGTAGTCTATTGTAGTGGTTTCCAAAGTCTGAGACTGTGGGCCTCCCCTCAGAGAAAGCCATCCCTCCTACACACACTCGATAATTAATTGAGCCAAGATAGCCTGATATTGCTGTGGCCTGTTTGACATACTTCAGACGACACCAATACATAAAAATACCTGTCATCAGGTCTGCCTGAAGGAATTATTTGTTTCTGACTCTGGGAAAGTGGGGAAAACTGTAAAATTCCCAAAACTACTGATTATCTTAACTATTTCTTGAACCAAATCACACAAATTTAGACTATTCTAGGTTTAGGTTTAGGTTCTATGTGATCTCCTTTTGAGATATCTTTTTCCACTTCCATTCACTGAGCCTCCCCTGAAACTGTCTGGAGACTCCCTGGGGAGGCCCGCCTCCCACTTTAAAAACCTCAGGTCTATTTATTGATTAAATTTTTACCTCGTTGATACAATATAGGTCTCTTCCTTCTTTGAGTATGTGTCTGTCTGTGTGCTGACCTGTGCGTTTGTCTGCTTCCAGACTTTCCTCGGAGACTTCCAAAAGGAACAGCAGAAGTTTGTCCAGGAAAATAAGGCCAAGAGATCAGGTGGGATGCACAGCAATTCGCCTATTTCACATCCCACCCAATTCACCCATTTTGTGCCTAAAAGGCAGGAAGTAAAACAGGTGCAAGCAAGACATTGATTAAGGTTTCCAACTTCCAATCCGTTTAGGTGTTCCAGTGCCGTGGGTCTAATTAGTGTCTAAAATACTCAACAATCTATTAAAGCTATTTAGGCTGTAAAAAATGCTACCTTTTCTGTATAGGGGAGACTCGTGGGTACCCATTAAACCCATTTTCATATCTTGAGGTGAGAGGTCAAGGGACCCCTTTGAAAAAAAAATCCTCTGCCAAAATTTAGCCTTCATTTTGAGCGTTTTATTTTATTTTATTTTTTCACCTTTACATATCATCAGTGACATCGACATTGACGATGTCACTGATAATATTACCGATGTTGTACCGAAATTTGAATGTCTGGGGCCCCCGGATTTTTGTGACATCAAAGTGAGGTCACAAGCCAAAAAAGGTTGGGAACCCCCTGCCCTAATGTGTGATGAGTGAAGCTGCCTGTGCTGGCGTTTGTGCCCAGATGCAGCGGTGCCACCCTGGGTCGGCTACAACGAGGAAGAGACCATCCAGCAGCAGATCCTGGCTCTGTCTGCCGTGAGTCACGTACAGATCCTACACGATGTCAGCATGTGTTCTCTCATGTCACTTATAACACGGCTTTGTTGAAAGCTCATCTCTGATTGGCCGATAATCGCTCTCTGTCTGTGGTCTGTTTCACACCTGATCCTATCAGTCTGCAGTTAAAAAACATCTGGTCCATGAAGCTCCACCTTGTGTCTAAAACACATTAGTCTTTAGCTGCTGCACACGGTCCTGCTAGAGCTTTTATAGGTGGAATCTTGTCAATCACATTAGCTTATAATCAGATCATTTAAAGTCAACATTTTATTTCAAATGATTCATGTCCGATATTTTCCAACTCTCTTGACTGATGCCGATACCGATATTATTATTATTAATATTTATATATATATATTTATATATATTTATATTTATATTTATTGATTGATTGATTGATTGATTGATTGATTGATTGATTGATTGATTTATATTCCTGATATATGGTGCATCCCTAGTAAAAAGCAAGGCGCTGGTGATGTGTCTTCCTGTAGGACAAGAGGAATTTCCTGCGCGACCCCCCGGCCGGCGTGCACTTCTGCTTCGTCATGGAGGAGATGTACCCTCTGGCCACCGTCATGCTACAAGAAGACCAGCTGCTCAACCGCATGCGCTTCGACCTGTTCCCCAAACAGTCAGTAGGCCGTGTGTGTGTGTGTGTGTGTGTGTGTACGTGTGTGTGTACGTGTGTGTGTGTGTGTGTGTGTGTGTGTGTGTGTGTGCGCGTGTGTGTGTGTGTGTGTGTACGTGTGCGCGTGTGTGGTCTAATTAATGTCGCAGAGTTCCCACAGTCATGCAATACCTGGAAAACTGGAAAAGTCATGGAATTTCAATATTTTGTTTTATAAGGCCTGGAAAAGTCATGACATTTGTAAAATCATTGAACGTTTTGGAAAAGTCATTGATTTTGTTGTGTGTAATGAAATTAATTGTTATGGGTAATCTTTTTTTTTTTATAAACATTTTTATGGAAAATTCATGATTTCTTTTCCAATAGCTCCCATGCAATGTGACCGACTGCCTCCAAATCAATACCAGATTATTACTAGACTGGACAAATAAGACACACCTCATTATATTTGATTTGAGTGATTCTTGTATTTTATATTAATATTTTTATGGAAAATTCATGATTTCTTTCAATAGCTTCCATGTAATATGATGCCATGACTAAAGCACTAAAATTCCAAGTGCAATATGCAAGTATTTTAAGTATGTTAAGCATATTTTAGACCATGGGAAAAAATACTAAAACTGAAAGTATAATAATAGCATTCATATTACAATAATCAAGAATGATAATAAAAACAACAGTAATAATAAAACATTTATGCATATTAGTCCAGAATTTTATCAAAATACCTCACTCAGTTTAGGACGTAAGTAGCCTAAAACTTTAGTTTTATGGCACCTTTCAAAACCCCATAGACGTATTGATCAATTCTACAATTAATATGTGATCAATAAAAATCATTATGACCATCGTATCAGATGTGGACGACAGTGATTGGACGATATCTGACTCTTATTTAGAACTCAATTATTTCGGTTTCTATGTCAATGTAACCCTGGTCCGGTCCATTATGATGACTCACCTGTGTTTGTGTTTGTTTGTAGTGTGAAGGAGGAGGCGTTCTGGAGGAACTACTTCTACCGGGTTTCTCTGATCAAGCAATCGGCCCAGCTGACGGCGCTGGCAGCCCAGCAGCAGCAGAGGGAGGAGGGGGACAGGGGGGCCAGTGTCTCCTGAGGACGTCACCTTAACAGGTTAGAGGGAGGAGGGGGACAGAGGGGCCAGTGTCCCCTGAGGACGTCACCTTAACAGGTTAGAGGGAGGAGGGGGACAGAGGGGCCAGTGTCCCCTGAGGACGTCACCTTAACAGGTTAGAGGGAGGAGGGGGACAGAGGGGCCAGTGTCCCCTGAGGACGTCACCTTAACAGGTTAGAGGGAGGAGGGGGACAGAGGGGCCAGTGTCCCCTGAGGATGTCACCTTAATGTATATATATATATATATCTCAGTATATATATACAGTATATATAAACACATATCATTCATATCCTAACCACTAAATAAAAAAAT
This sequence comes from Poromitra crassiceps, assembly GCF_964638095.1. NCBI lineage: Eukaryota > Metazoa > Chordata > Actinopteri > Beryciformes > Melamphaidae > Poromitra > Poromitra crassiceps. Next base: position 24,677,712 of record NC_139645.1, read on the forward strand.
ATATATAATTTCTTTGCAGAAAATGTCAGACCAAAAACCCCACCTGTTTCCATCAGTGACATGCAGAAGGTAAGAGTGCTATACTGTGGATGTGGTGGTTGTGTATGCTCAGTATGTATACAAGTGGCTGAGGAAGAAGCGCTCTGTTTTCAGTCCCAGCCGGCCCAGGAGGAAGAGGAGGACATGTGTTCGAGTCCCGGGGTGTCGGAGTTTGTGAGCGACGCGTTCGACTCCGCCAACATCAACCAGGACGACCTGAAGAAAGAGATGGAGCAGCTGGTGCTGGATAAGAAGGACAGCCCCTCTCCTGAAGGTCGGCTTTCTGACACTTTTGTTTCATCCTTTAGGGAACTGTGTGTCTGTTACATTTCTTAAGCTGGAAATGAGACGGATATCGTTTTGTTGTGTTGGTATTTCTGATGATTTTCTTTTCATGTTACAACATGTAAGCTGAAGAAGTAAGCTATGAACCAGGGAACCACTCTCTCAACAGAAGACGGCTTTAAAAGAACACTGTCAATCTATCGCCATTCAAGCTGCTGATAAAGACGATATTTTGTGCCGATGTTGCAGATTTTTCATTCCAAAAAAAAATCCAAAAATCAGAAGCACTCTTGTTTCCCACTGAACAACTCTACTACTACTACTACTACTACTACTACTACTACGGCACTAGGTAGAGCGCATCATACCTCTGCCAGCCTTTCTAAGTGTCATGGTGTTACGTGAATCCGTTTAGAAGTTAGGCTCCTTTTTGTGATTGCCACGCCCCCTTTTGGTCAGTGAACACAAGATGAAAACAAGAGCTTCGATACCGGAAGCGAGGCGATATTACCTTCAAAATAAAAGCACTAATTTATTAAAACCAATAGGCTACATAATGCTGCTGGGTGTACAGACCAGTCAACTCACTATGGGTTAAAATTTGGATTTTGGAAGGCACAACATTGTATGTTTATTTACAACAGGTTTCTCTGCAAATGTTTTCTTTATGTCCTCTTTGGTACTTGGGGGATTTCGGATCACACACAAAACATTGTGACAGTACTTTGATTTAAATGTCATTATTTTGACGGTTATAACCGGACGTTTCTGTTTTATTCTGGCTGACTTGACGCTGCTGAACCTGTGAGCAAATCTCTTTTAGATTTAGATCTCTTGTTGATGTTGTAATGCAATTGAGTCTTTCCTGTCTTTTATTCCCGTGTGCCTTGGTATCAGAAATATAAATATATTGTATAAAGAATAAGCAGCTAGTTGGCTGCATCTGGGTGTGGGCTAAACACTGGACCAGCTTGTTACTGCATAGCCTCATAGTTTTTTCAATGGCTATTATGATTTCCATCATATCAAAGATATACAAGCCTGATTTGATATCAGATTTTTAATCATAGTCAATATATCAGTGTTGTGTCAGTCATGATGTCATTTGGCCTGTTAATTTGGCTAAAGCCATCTTACCACCTCTGTGTTGTGTCCCCTCCTCCTCCCTCCTCCCTCCTCCCTCCTCCCTCCTCCCTCCCCCCTCCCCCCTCCTCCCTCCTCCTTCCTCCTCCCTCCTCCCTCCTCCCTCCTCCCTCCCCCAGAGGAGCCGGCAGACTGGGAGAAGGAGCTGCAGCAGGAGCTCCAGGAGTACGAGGTGGTGAGCGAGGCCACAGACAGAGACGAGCAGTGGGACCAAGAGATCGAGAAGATGCTCCAGGCTGACAGCAGCTAGGGGGCGCTGCCTCTCCTCTGCACAGTCACTGATTTGCTGCCCCCCTCCCCCATGGACGACTAGCAACCCATGCTGCACAAAGGGACTAAATATGATTCCCCTCTATATGTATATGATTACCATCTGTCGACTTGTATCCATGCTTCCGTAACTCAGGGTTCCTACGCAGGTCTGGAAAGTGAATAGTTTGGGGATTTGAAAACAAAAGTCTGGGAAAAGTATGGAAAATGTTGTAGTTCAGGTCTGATACACACACAATTCTAGCTTTGATCTTGGTCTAGACCCACTTTGAATACACAGCTTGTGTTGATGTGAAGAATAATGTTCAGATAGAGGGATGCTCTTATGAGCCAGCCACTGTCAGCATGCATTATATCAAATAGCTGCACCAACATCACATCTAGTCAAGAACATCAGCCATATGTGAAAGAAAGCATGTAGGAACCCTGCCGATCATCTCACATATTCTGATATTTCTTCATCAGACCAGATCTAGATCTAGGTCTGCGTTAATCATATTGAACACCAGACAACATCTTCAGAGGAAAAAGTATGTGATTTTCTTGATTACCATCTGTCGACTTGTATCCATGCTTCCGTAACTCAGGGTTCCTACGCAGGTCTGGAAAGTGAATAGTTTGGGGATTTGAAAACAAAAGTCTGGGAAAAGTATGGAAAATGTTGTAGTTCAGGTCTGATACACACACAATTCTAGCTTTGATCTTGGTCTAGACCCACTTTGAATACACAGCTTGTGTTGATGTGAAGAATAATGTTCAGATAGAGGGATGCTCTTATGAGCCAGCCACTGTCAGCATGCATTATATCAAATAGCTGCACCAACATCACATCTAGTCAAGAACATCAGCCATATGTGAAAGAAAGCATGTAGGAACCCTGCCGATCATCTCACATATTCTGATATTTCTTCATCAGACCAGATCTAGATCTAGGTCTGTGTTAATCATATTGAACACCAGACAACATCTTCAGAGGAAAAAGTATGTGATTTTCTTTGATTGAAAATGTGTAAGGACCCTGGGACCTGATACAAGTTTGAGATATGATTATATCTTCTTGCTTTGCCCTGTTCATGAGAGCCATGTACTGAGGCAGAAAGCCGCTAGAGGGCGCTCCAGTACAAAGTGCCAGGCACTTTCTTCTGATGGGGGGGCTGTTTGAAATCCTAGATCCACGTCTGAGTTAAGTATCTTTCAGCTGCTGCTTGCAGGTGGTTTGTACAGTAAAGTCTGTAGTATAGTTACAGTAGGCTACAGTAGAGTCAAAGCTATGTCAATAAAGAGGATTGATTTGTGGCACTTTGCACAGCAGCACTTCAGACACTATTTCCCTTTCATTCTCCTTTCACATGTTTCTATTTCATTTGGACAAAGTTGGAAATGTGCGCATGTCTTTGTTCAGCTACACGGCTTGTTTCTCTGTAGCTGAAGTATTGTACATGTGTTCTCTCTTTGATCTTTTCCTTCAATAAATATTCAAATCTGTTACAAAAGCAACCAGTAGACTGTGGCTCAACTTGATACATACATGGATGAGTTCAGGGAGTATGAATGGAAATGAAGTTATAGGACATGTCACATATGTATATATATATATATATATATATATATATATATATATATATATATATATATATATATATATATATACGTATATGTTTAAAGAATCCCTGGCAGGTGATTGGATGAACCATCTGTCTATCATCGCTCGCTTCTCCCTGTCGTCACACCTAAATCCCGCCTGCAGCTGCCTCTGGAACTTGTGATTGGTAACCAGGGTTGGGAAGTTTATTTTTAAAATGTAATCGGATACAATTAATAGTTACCTGTCAAAAATTGTAATCAGTAATCCAAGTATCACAATATAAAAGTAATGTAACTGATTATTTTACTTTTTGATTCGTTTTGAACAAATTTCCTCCTGCATTTGACTACTGGAGCTCCTCAGGACCACCCCCCCCCCCCAACAACAACAACAACAACAACAGCAACAAAGAACAGCTTTGCTAATCTTGTTTTATCTGTTTCTCAATAATAATATAATATATAATAATCGTGTTTACATCTTTGGATTACAGAGCATCATTTTCTTAGAAACCCAGTCATTTATTTCTTGGCTGCACTCACTGGTCATTTCTAAGAGCCAAGTGTTTTTAGGTGTTATTTATTTTGCAGCTTAAGATATCAAACATAAAGTAGACAATAAAAGAGTCAATATTTACAGTGCACAGCGAATTGGATCAATAAATCCACAATAAATCCAATCTACAATACATGTAATCAGTTACTTTCCCAGCCCTGCCGCGTCACCAGGCTCTCTCAGAGGGGAGAGCATAGGGGGAGAGAGAGAGCCTGGCAGTTACTGAGGCAGGAAGACAGAAGAAGACCCGCCCTCGTCTTCCGGTGGCCTGTGTGCTGCAGTGTTTTCGTTCCCCCACAGAAATGCAACAGTAGGCAGTCAGTCGCTACGAGTTAGAGAAAAACTAAGAAGCATGGACAAACCAAACGAAGTGTTTGTTTTGAGCTAACTCTCGTTACTCGCGTCGCCCATGTTTTCTAAACGGAACGCAAGAATTGAGCGGAATATTGTTCCTGGAGCACAGCACGGTCTTCCGCCCAGAGCCGGAAACACTCGGAGCGACGTTTTGATAATCATCATCCAGCCCTGCTGCCACGACACTTCTCTATACAGGCTGAGGCGGAGCAAAGTAACTGTTGACAGTGGAAGTCAAGTGTGTCGCAGTTCAACTCAGAGTCACACCGACACCATTTTGAGAGAGCAGAGAGAAGACGCAGGGTGAGTGTTAATACTACATTATTATTCCTATGATTATTTTATTCAGGGATGAAACTAGTCACCTTTAGGTGTCAGTCACCTTCTCGCACTTGTGCTGCTAAGTAAGTGAATGGTTTCTGAGTGGTTTAGTGTCTCTGCCCTGGCTGATATCTGTCACCTTTTTCCACTGTCTGAGTTCACATCTGTTGATTGTAAAAGTGTCTGAGTCAGTTTGTTACTGATCGCAGGTGTTTTACTGCGTTCACCTGCCTCTTTTCCTCTCTCTCAAAGTAACGCTCATAGAAAAGATGTAACAGTGAGATAATGGCGTCAGTAAAACAAACAGGGAAGTTGATGTGGGCGGGGCCTGTACTTCACAGAAGACCGACATGACGCAGTTTATTAAACCGTTAAATTAACCCAGTTTTATTCCATCTGTGTGTCTGAGACTCTGCGAGATGAGCGTCTTTCAGTCACATGACTCCTCATAAAGAGAGAAACGGCTTGTTGACTTTCTGCAGGCAGATCAGGACTTCAGAGCGAGGTGGGAACATCGACATATATATATATATTTAATATAGCTCAATGGGTGGTAAACTAATCTGCTTCATATTAGGCCTACAGAGGGCGCTACTAACTAAGATGACATGCGTCGACTTGCCGACAGAGCAGACTGCTGTGTTGCGTTTGAGTCATCCGCCTCTCGTCTCTGAGGGCGGGTTCACCGGGCTGATTTCTCATAAGCCAGCAGTGTTTCACTGAAATCTGTAACCACCGTGTCTGACCACAGAGGGGCGCTGTTTCACATGTTCTGCACATTTAGGCACCTGACAGTATCCTCCCGACACTACAGCCAGACGAGGATCTGCTAGAAAATGAAGTCATCAAGACAAGTGTTGATAAAAAAGAAATAATGAATGAAGCTTGTGTGTGTGTGTGTGTGTGTGTGTGTGTGTGTGTGTGTGTGTGTGTGTGTGTGTGTGTGTGTGTGTGTGTGTGTGTGTGTGTGTGTGTGTGTGTGTGAAAACTGAAGCATATTCATAGAACAAAATATTCTGTGGGTCTTGAAAGATGAGTGAATAAGATCACAAATTCTGGCAACTTAAAAAAATACTCTGGCGAGCAAAGAGTTAATACACTGTTTTTAATTAGACATGTTTGAAGAAAATAAGGTGACACTAACTTACCAGGGTAGTACTGTGTGTGTGTGTGTGTGTGTGTGTGTGTGTGTGTGTGTGTGTGTGTGTGTGTGACACGACAGAATAGTTGACCTGTTAGTTAAAGACATAAGGTGTTGTTGTGACATAGACACATTTTTAGGCTGTGGAACAATGTTACTATTGCACTACTAACCCTACTATCCTAACCCTACTATTGCAGGGCTGTCAAACGATAAATTTTCTTAATCGCGATTAATTAAATAATTAACTATAATTAATCACGATTAATCACATCTTTGTATCGCATGTATAAATGCTATATTTTGCATTGCAAAGCATTTTTAATTAGATATTAATCATTATTACCAGTGTGTCGTGATTTGGAATCAAATTAATGCAAATAAATGTACTTTGTGATCTTGAATTTTAGATTTATTTTCAATTCAATAGAAGTGCAATGTAGACAGGAGGTCACAAAATGTCTACAAAATGCATCTTGAATAGAAAATAAATGCACAATAATTGTAAACACTCCAGAACCGATACTTCCGGCGGCGGCGCTGTGGAGCAGTCGAAACCCAAAATGACACAGCCGAAGAAGGCTGTATCTGAGCTAAAAACTTTGGCACTTCCATGTGAATAATGGCTCGGTATTGGAAACTGTGTATTGATAACGTGTATATCGCGTGAAGCCATTGGAGCCGACCTCCCAGTGGTTAGAGGACCCGCGCCTCCGAGACTCTGAAGGAAGAATGAGTGACGAGTCTCGTGCTAACTAGCTGGCTGCTAGCTGGCTAGCTACTTTTAGGTGATCGCTGGCCTCAAACTCGATACTTCGGTGATATTTTAATTCCGTTTTACACAAGGCGCAAACTACGGCTCTTGACTTATCCACTGTGCCATTTGGGAAGTAAAACGAGCCATTTAAAAGCGTATTGCTGTCGTTCTCGCCTGCACAAGCAGGAGACAGGAAACCGAACGGCTTGACTACAAGTACGGGGCGACGAAGGGACAAAATAGCGGCATGCGATTAACGCGATTAAAAAAAAAAAACGCGTTACGATCGTCGCGCGTTATGATCGGCGCGCGTTAACGCGCGATTAACGCGTTAACGCTGACAGCCCTAGTTACTATTGAACTTTTTTTGGAGACTGGGCTGACATATTCTGGTTTTCAGACAAGTAAAATGACACGATTGGGTTGCAGCTTCATAATCGGGGAGATTAAACTATCCCATGTGGTTTTCGCTGTGTCGTATTTCTAAAAATAATGTATTTTATAGCTCTATAGTCACGTGTGTTGAATGTTTTGACACAGACCTGCTTGCACTTGTTGGCACTGCGTCTGCGACTCTGTTCTCATGCTTTGAAGTGCAGCAGCCATGCTGTCATGTTAAAATAGTTGTGAAATAACGTAACCAAAACATACAGAAATATGTGAATGTCTTCCTTTAATATGGATCCAAAGGATCACTGGGTCAGAATGTTGAAACACACATTTCAAAACTCAATATTTGCAAAGATCTCGGTTTCTAATCTTGCAGGACAAACACTGCAGACTGTACCCCACTGCACTGTGTGTGTGTGTGTGTGTGTCTGTGTGTCTGTGTGTGTGTGTGTGTGTGTGTGTGTGTGTGTGTGTGTGTGTGTGTGTGTGCGCGTGTGTATGTGTGTGTTTGTGTCTAGGTGCGCTTGTTGTAATTCACGCAGTGTCGATTGAAACACAGCACCCCATTGGGAAACGAGAGGGAATCTCACCATTAAAGGTCCCAATTCGTGCAGCTGTAACCTCTTAAAAACGTGTGTCTCTGGTCCATAAAACATGATTCTGGATTAATTTGTCGAAAATATAGCAACCCCGTTTGTTGTGACGGAGTTGTCCCTTCCTCATCTCGTTGCGTCCCAAGAATGGTCTGTTTCTATAATATATTCAGAACTAACAGTTCCTATTGGCCGCTGAGGGAGAGCCCGCCCCAGGCTCCCAGCGGCCAATCAGATTAGCGTCTGTGGACCAGCACGCTAGGTTGTGTCCACAACTAACGTTAGCAACGAGCTATCGCTAACTTAACGGTTGCTACGCTAAAGAGGACATCTCAAAATGCCTAGACTTACCGAATGCACCTCCGCAGTTGCTGGATCACGTACAGTTGGTGTCGCTCCAGCTAGAAGTGTTAATTTTGTGGCTATAGACAAAATGGTGCAGGTAGCTTGTGTGAGAGAGACCCGCGCAGTATGCTTGAGGACCATCGTGACGTCCCGATACCCCGTCTGGGGAACAGAGCGTTAGGGGGCGTGGCTTGAAGGAGACTGCAGGGGGAAGCTGGATAGGGACAAATCCAACTGTGGCAGTTCTGAGCTTGTGACCACTCATTACAGGGAGGGCTGACAGCAGTATATATGCATTTACAAGTAAAAACAGCTTTTGCACAGAATGGGACCTTTAAAGGAGAATTTCGGTTTTTTTGAACCTGGAGCCATTTCCTGGCATTAATTATGAATTGGCCACTCACCTAGCGATGTCTGCAGCGTTTCTGGGCGTCCTAGCGTTGTTTTGAGATCAATATCGTCCAAGTCAGTGTAAAATGGAGTTGATTTGGGGCCAAGTGGTAGCCTGTATTTCCTGCATCTAAATAGCTATTTTTCTTCCCGTTTTCGCAACATATCGCCATAATCAGATCCGTCAACATCCAGCCGAGTGTTATTTCACCCCAGGCTGTTTCCTGGACTGCACACGGATCAAATTACCTCAAACGTGATCTAGGTCACCAAGTCTCGTGAAGTCCCGCGATACTTTCCTGTCGACTGGCCAAATACAGGCAGGACGCTTTGCGGTCGTGGTTTTAGCGTAACCTATGTGGGGTTTGGCGTAACCTATGTGGGGTTTGGCATAACCTTCGTTATTTCGAATCCCACATAGGTTACGCCAAACCCCACATAGGTTACGCTAAAACCACGACCGCAAAGCGTCCTGCCTGTATTTGGCCAGTCGACAGGAAAGTATCGCGGGACTTCACGAGACTTGGTGACCTAGATCACGTTTGAGGTAATTTGATCCGTGTGCAGTCCAGGAAACAGCCTGGGGTGAAATAACACTCGGCTGGATGTTGACGGATCTGATTATGGCGATATGTTGCGAAAACGGGAAGAAAAATAGCTATTTAGATGCAGGAAATACAGGCTACCACTTGGCCCCAAATCAACTCCATTTTACACTGACTTGGACGATATTGATCTCAAAACAACGCTAGGACGCCCAGAAACGCTGCAGACATCGCTAGGTGAGTGGCCAATTCATAATTAATGCCAGGAAATGGCTCCAGGTTCAAAAAAACCGAAATTCTCCTTTAAGTGACCCCGAAATAAGCGTTCTTTCCGTGAACATTATGACTGACTGACTGACTGACTGACTGACTGACTGACTGACTGACTGCCTGACTGACTGACTGAATGACTGACTGACTGACTGACTGACTGACTGACTCACCCTAAAGACTGTCTCTTGACCATGCTCTGTGCACGTGGTAAAAATCAGCCCTACTCATGAGGTGTGTGTGTGTGTGTGTGTTTTTCTCCTCTCAGAAGATGAGTGGTCATGTGGAGGAAGAAGTTGGAGCAGAGCCTCCTGACAGCTCTCTGTCTGTGGAGGAGTTTCTACTCTTCAGTCCTCAACATGGACCCTCAGACACAAAGTAAGATGACTGTTACACTCTAAACATTACTACTGTAATGTCATATGGTGCAACATCTTTCCTAGTCACTACAAGAAACTTGAAAGTCTGCAAAAGGAAATAATACGAGCCATGTCATGGTCGGGGTTTAACGCACCCACACGCCCTCTGTTCCATCGCTATGGTCTCCTGAGGCTTGCCGATTTTCATCTTCACCAAAATGCTTGCTTGATGTATCAAGTTGTGTATAATATGAATTTCAGACTGGCTGAGCTCATTCCAGTCTGCTGTCCCCTGCACACTCATAATACTAGATATAAACATCTTATCTTTGGTATAAAAAAAGAAAAGAAAGCTTAACACATTGACTGCCAGCCGTTTTTTTTTACTGTAGGTAGCTTCTGCCAGGCCTTTTTTTGAGGATTCTGGCTCATTTTACAAGAGCCGAGCATAATTTTCTGGTTGGACTTTGTGAACACAAAGTTCAGTAAAGTACTAATAGAATGTGTGCTTTCTCTGTCTAAAAGAGTTAGTTTGTAGAGTTAGTAGTTATGTAGATATTAGCCGTTGAGTACAGCATGGTTTCAGCGTCTGGAAATTTATTCAGAGATAAATGGCTTTTTGTGAAATTCGATAGAACAGTCACTTTAACCATTCATTTTTGGCATCAGTAAGACCGTCAGACATTCTAAACAATAGTTTTGAACAGTAATTTCCTCCATAACAGCAGGAAACACCCCTCTCATTCAAACTCCTCCCTCCGTGTGTCTTCTCCTCCTTCCTCCTGGCTCTACAGCGGGCGTGTCAGAAGCGCGTTGCTGCTGCCTGCCTGCCTGCCTGCGTGCCTGCCTGCCTGCTTGCCTGCGTGCGGACGCTCCTTGTGCGAGTCAAGATGGGCCGGGGAATGCGTGGGCGATGGGCAGATGTTGATTCTGGCCTTTCTGAGGTGTTTCAAAGTGTGTTTCACCTATAATCTATTTTGCAAATCGCTCTCCGCTCTCTGTGTGCTGCTGCCTGCGCGGCCGCTCTCGGGCAAGACAAGTCTGGATTACTGTAAAATCGCCTCGCCATTTCCTTGAATGGCTTGCTCCTGCGGCAGTTTTTTCTTTGATTTCGCTCGTCTGGGGGAGCACTGTCAACACTTAGTGGGTCGGTAAAATAGATTATACACATTCAATACCTCCAATAATTGTATAGGAGACGTAAAAGGGATTGATCAACGCCCCACCGTCAAAAAAAAAAAAACGATTTTTTTGACGTATCAATACGTCGCTGGCAGTCAACGGTTGGATTCTGCTTGACGTATCAATACGTCGTTGGCAGTCAACGTGTTAAATGTAGCAGCTTAAGTATTACATGCAGGGGCTCACAGATCTGGAATGAGCTCGATGACAGTACGAAAATGTTTAAATCCATCTCCACCTTTAAGAAAGCTCTGAAAGAAAAACTGCTTGAATCCTACTTGTAATCAGGCCTGGTTTTACAGGGGTGCAAAAGCACCCTCATTTTAATTGTCTGCCTGCTCAGTTTAAAAGAGTGGTAATATATATATATATATATTTTAATAAATGCTGTAGCTGCACACTTACTGTTTAAACTTGAATTATAATTGTTGTTTTTCTTTGTTCTTTGATGTGAATTTATGGCTTTTTGGCACCTATATGTAACCTTTTAAGGTTGAGATAATTGTATTATCATTATATGGTCCAAATATTTCAGTAAAGCACTTGAAACACTTGAAATATTCTTGCTTGGCTGGTATCATTCTACTTGAAATGATGGTAAAATGCATTATTTTTTGTAAAATAACATGTCAAAATTAATTAAAAAAAATTGAAGGGGTGCACATGCACGGGCCATCCGGGTCGGCCCGTGCATGTGCACCCCTTCCTATCTACAGTAGGATGCATCGCTAGTCATCCTGTTCTGGAACCGGCCCTGCTTGTAATGAGTATCTACACCCCTCTGATAATGCAACTCTGTCATTGTATTATGTATTATGTGGTATGTATGTATGTTCTATGTGTTGTATTAAGCGTCATGTGATACGTGTGTTTTACGTATGTATGTTTGTCCATTGATACCTGTAGGCCTTGTATGAGATCAGGCTCCTTCAAAAGCTTTAAACAGCTTCCTGGGAGACCTGGCACACTCACATTGTAAACCTGATGATGGTGATGATTATGATGATGATGATAATGTACGGTGATGATGGCATCAGTTCTAAAGTCTATTCAGCTCCAACGTTGACTGAGCGCGCTCAGTGGGACTACATGAGTTTATAACGTGCACGACTGCGTCAAAGAGCTGAATGGGAGGGGCCTTCTTTCCTCATTTGTTGCCGTGGTTACCACTGATGCAAAACCTGGCATCCTGGACACTTATCAACAGACCATGTTATCAACAACTCCAGATGTCAGAAAAACTGACAATGTGCAACGTTGCAAGAAGTTGTGTGTCTTTACTAGAGCTAATGATGATATGTATCAAACATTTGTGTTTGCAGAGGTCAGCACCACATGCAGAGAGCAGAGTCTCCAGTACCCAGCTGTCTGTCTATGAAGACTGACTGGTCTAAAGACAGACCTCTAAACTTCAGTAATGAACCTGGAAAGAAAAAGAAGAAAAAGAAGAAAAGAAAGAACCAGGAAGGTAAGAGAACTGGTTAGACTGTGAGTCTCATTATTATTTTTGTCTAAAATGCATTAAAAAAAATCCACATTTATTTTGATGAAAATTGGCGGACCCCCTGCAGTACCTCCACAAACCCCCGATGGCAGTGGTGCCCAATGTTTTTACATTTCAAATCTACTTTTACATTTTTCCACAGCATCCCCCCCCACCCACCAGAGAGCAGAGTCTCCAGTACCCAGCTGTCTGTCTATGAAGACTGACAGGTCTAAAGACAGACCTCCAGAGTTCAGTAATGAACCTGGACCTTCAGACACAAGGTAAGAGGACTGGTTATACTGCAATGAGGAAATGTTGATGTTGATATCCTACAACAGTGATTCCCAAACTGTGGGCCGTGGAGGTACTGCAGGTGGGTCGCGAGTGGTCTGCCAACACTCCTGAATTTCGTGGTCAATCAAATGGCTGTAGCAGGATCAGTTTTAAAGCTACAGTGGAGATCCTGTCATCATTTTTCACAGCCTAGCATTAATGGCTTGTGGATTGATTTCTTCTGTTGTTGCTCATCACATTTTGCCTCTACAAAATTATGCATGCAAATACTTCTGATGAGTAAAGGGGGGAGAACATTTTGACAATCTGCTTTTGGGTATTTTGCCTAAATGTTTTTTCTATGTGGATGATGAATTATCAATTTCCCTTATGGCCAAGTTCACCTGCTCTGTTAATGAAATACAAAATATATAATATAAAAAACATATCGTGAAATAGATAATCTTAGTCTCGTGTGTTGATCAGAGTTGTGATTAAAGGGTTGGGTGGGCCCCGGACGATTTTCAGATTTCAAAGTGGGGCCACGACATTCTTAAGTTTGGGAACCCCTGTCCTACAGTATTGAGGTGAGCTTGTATTTACAAGGCTGCAAATTAATGCTGAACAAACAATGACTCAAATTAAACAATGAATAATGAAAATCTGCAACGTTGCAAGAAGTTGTGTGTCTTTACTAGAGCTAATGATGATATGTATCAAACATTTGTGTTTGCAGAGGTCAGCACCACATGCAGAGAGCAGAGTCTCCAGTACCCAGCTGTCTGTCTATGAAGACTGACCGGTCTAAAGATGATTTTATAGACTTCAGTAATGAACCTGGAAACCTCGACTGTGAGTCTCAATATTGTTATTTTTTGTCTAAAATGAATTTCTAAAATCTCCACATTTATTTTGATGAAAATTGGCGGACCCCCTGCAGTACCTCCACGAACCCCCGAGGTCAGTGGTGCCCAATGTTTTTACATTTCAAATCTACTTTTACATTTTTCAACAGCATCCCCCCCCACCCGCCAGAGAGCAGAGTCTCCAGTACCCAGCTGTCTGTCTATGAAGACTGACTGGTCTAAAGAACTTCCTCCAGACTTGAGTAATGAACCTGGAAAGAAAAAGAAAAAAAATAAGAAAAAAAGAAAGAACCTGGAAGGTAAGAGGACTGGTTAGTCTCAATATTATTGTTTTTGTCTAAAATGTTTGTGAAAATTGGCGGACCCCCTGCAGTACCTCCACGAACCCCTGAGGGCAGTGCTGCACAATGTTTTTACATTTCAAATCTACTTTTACATTTTTCCACAGCATCCCCCCCCACCCGCCAGAGAGCAGAGTCTCCAGTACCCAGCTGTCTGTCGATGAAGACTGACAGGTCTAAAGGCATACCTCCACACTTCAGTAATGAACCTGGACCTTCAGACACAAGGTAAGAGGACTGGTTATACTGCAATGAGGAAATGTTATTTGATATCCTATAGCAGTGATTCCCAAACTGTGGGCCGTGGAGGTACTGCAGGTGGGTCGCGAGTGGTCTGCCAACACTCCTGATTTTCGTTGGCAATCAAATGGCTGTAGCAGGATCAGTTGTAAAGCTACAGTGGAGATCCTGTTATCAGAAGAACCTAGAAGACCTAAAGCATCCATTAGTACCAAGCATAATATGCTAGCTTGTCTCTAAGGGGTCTAAATAACGCTCCAAACATAGGTTACATTTTGGCGAGGGAAAACTATTTCAAAGGGGTCCCCTAACCTCTCAGCTCAATTGATCTGAATCAAAATGGGTTTAATGCATACATGGGCAACATACGGCCCGCGGGCCAGAACCGGCCCTTGGACCGTTTCAGTATGGCCCGTGACGTCCTCAAAGAGGGGGGGGAAATAATGAAATAAAAACGTGCTTCTACCTCAATTCCAACAGAGGGCGGTGTCAGTCTACATGTAGATTGAATTTACAGCCCAAACGCATGCGCATGGGCCAAACAGCGTCTGGTGGGCGTGTCGCGTCACATCAACTTGGCATTTATTGCAGCTGTGTGCTGACAGAATGAATGAGATTTACGATGGATCGGCCGAAAAAGAGAAAAATTGATTATGAATGCCGGATTTTTCAGCAAGAGTGGACATCTAAATACTTTGTGACAAGTGTTGGTTCAAAGGCCATATGTTTGATATGCCAAGAGAGTATCTCAGTGTTCAAGGAATACAACGTCAAGAGACATTTTTCAACCAAGCATACTAACTATGATACAAACTTGTCATCGAAGGAAAGAGAAGCAAAAGTGCTGAAATTGTCTTCCAACTTAATTGCCAGGCAGAATATCTTTACAAAGCAGTCGACCATCCAAGAATCGGCAACGAAAGTTAGCTACATGCTATCACACAAGTTAGCAAAACACAGCAAGCCTTTCTCTGATGGTGAGCTTCTGAAAGACTGTATGTTAGAGGCGGCTAGCATACTGTGCCCAGAAAACAAAGATAAGTTTGAAAACGTGAGTCTGTCTCGTCGCACAGTCACTCGGCGTGTGGAAGTAATTGACGAGGAGTTGTCTGCTGAATTGTTAAAAAAGGCAGCTGAATTCACATATTTTTCCATTGCGCTGGATGAGAGCAGGGATATTAAGGATACCGCCCAGCTACTTGTTTTCATCAAGGGGATCAACCAGAGGTTTGAAATAGTGGAGGAACTTCTTTCAATGGAGTCGATGATGAGAACAACAAGGGGATGGGACCTCTACGACAGAGTGTCAGGGTGTTTGGAGAGAGTGAACCTCCCGTGGACTAAACTGCTCAACATGACCACTGATGGATCCCCGAACCTCACTGGGAAGAACGTGGGACTGCTGCGGAGGATACAGGACCGGGTACGAGAGGACAATCCCAGCTCAGATTTGATCTTTCTACATTGCATAATTCACCAGGAATCCCTGTGTAAGTCTGTGTTGCAACTTGATCATGTCGCAACAACGGTGGTGAAACTCGTGAACTTCATCCGGGCCCGAGGGCTGAACCACCGCCAGTTCATCCGGCTACTGGAGGAAAGGGAGGCAGAACACACAGACGTGCTGTACCACTCAAACGTCCGCTGGCTGAGCCTGGGGAAGGTGTTTCGCCGCGTGTGGGAGTTGAGAGGTGAGATTGGCACATTTCTGGTGACCGTCAGCAAAACGGACGAGTTTCCAGATTTGCAAGACCCGGATTGGGTGTGTGACTTTGCATTTGGGGTGGATGTAATGGAGCACATGAACGACCTAAATCTGAAATTGCAGGGAAGAATGCGTTTGTGCACGAGCTGTACTCACATGTGCGAGCGTTCAAAGCCAAGCTCACCCTGTTCTCCCAGCAAATGACAAAAAAGTGCTTCACACACTTCCCAACGCTGGCTACCATGGATGCGCCAACCTGCCACGCCCACGCTGACAGATACGCCACTACTCTGACAGATCTCCACACCGAGTTCGCCGACTTTGCAAAGATTGAAAGAGAACTGGAGCTGGTGTCCTCTCCCCTTTCAGTGGACAGTGACAAAGCGCCCCCGGACGTGCAACTAGAACTGATTGACATCCAGTGCGACCCTGCTCTCAAGCAGAAGTTCACTTCATCCACACTGGACAGCTTCTACGACTCACTGAAGGAAACACAGTTCCCAAACATGCGCAGGCACGCACAGAGAATGCTTGTTTTGTTTGGCTCCACTTATGTGTGTGAACAAACGTTTTCTGTGATGAGCTACAACAAGTCACGTTACAGATCCAGGCTGACAGATAAACACCTGTCTTCAGTGCTGCGGATTTCAACATCAGACATGATGCCAGACTTTGATGCTCTTGCAAAGAGTGGTGACCGTCTGAATTGTTCCCATAAAAGCTGAATGACATGGGTAGGCAATGCCTTTCATGACACAGTGTCATTCAGTGTACTGGTTTGAGTGAGCTACACAAGTATAACAGTCTCACAGTTACAGTGCACAAGTAAAAACATAACAGAAAGTGATTTGTGGAAAATATAATTGATTCATGCACTTGACCTGTTCCTAAGTGTGAACAGGGATACAAACTAGTCACCTTTAGGTGATAGCCACCTTTTTAATGCCAAAACACTTAAGATTGTAATGGTTTTGTGTTTGCCATAGTTTTTGTGTGTGTCACCTTTTTCCCTCCATGAGTTTGCATATTTGAAGTTGTGTATGCAAATACGTTTTTTCCTTATTTTGGCATTGAAAAGACGACTGTCACCTAAAGGTGGCTAGTTTGCTTCCCTGTTGAATAATTTCTTCATTCATTGATGCAGGCATGTACTCTAATGGTAAATATTACATCTTGATTAAATTGTGATAGTAAACCAATCTGCCTTGAGTCCATATTTATTACATAATGCAATGTGTTTCATCCGTGACCTGTGGTGTATATCAGACAATTGGCAAGATGTAGGTGTAATTTAAAAGTTGATACAGCATTTAAGATGGTTTTATACAAGCAAATATTTTCATACATACAGTTGTGAGGAAAAAAGTCTCAACATTTTCTAACAGAGGTTTATTGTTTTTTTGAAACAAGGACTCAGGCCTTCTGTGCAGGCAAATAGCCTAGCAATCTGTGATGTCTACCAAATCCATGTATTAACATAAATAGGTGCTGTGTTTCATGTTTCAATTCAATTTTCCAGTGTGTGGCCCTTCGCTAACTTAATCTAAGTCAGTATGGCCCTCGGGGAAAAACAGTTGCCCACCCCTGGTTTAATGGGCACCACAAGTCTCCCCTTTACAGATAAGGTAGCATTTTTCACAGCCTAGATAGCATTAATAGCTTGTGGATTGATTTCTTCTGTTGTTGCTCATCACATTTTGCCTCAACAAATGTGTTATGCATGCAAATACTTCTGGGGTCGGTTGCACCAAGTGGTCTTAACTATGCCTGGTCGTAACTCCTACGTCGGTCTTAGTTAAGACCAGTCTTTAGAGTGGATTTATGCCTGTTGCACCAACACGGCTTACGTCTGGTCTTAACTAGGCCAGTCGTAGCAATGCGCGTCCATGTGAATTGCCAGGGAATGCACCCTGATTGGATGATGTTGCAAAAATGTGCCTCGCGACCTGCTTGGAGCGTCACTGTGCCACTATGCTCTATCAGCCACTACTACTGTATGTGCATCACTACACCCTCCCTCGCTCCGGGGGAAAAATGGCGGCGATTGAGTGCCAGACAGTCTGAATGAAATTGAATGTAATGTTCCCAATTCTATGTATTAAATTCTAAAAAACTAACGGCAACATTTGGGAAGGCTAAGCCACACAACTAGTTCGTTATAATCTAACATCATGCTTCGATGGCGACGTTATGACGGTGACGATGACGGTAAGGACTCAAAAAGGTCTCCGCTGATAGACACGGAGATCTCTGTTACAGGCAGGCACTACGCCTCCTCCTGACCAGGCGTAAGAGTTACGCCTGGGCTTAGTGAAAAGAAGGTTAAGCCCTCTTGGTGCAACCGGCGTAGCTGTTAGGTCGTAAAGTTACGACCGGCGTAGCTTAAGACCAGTCGTAAGACCACTTGGTGCAACTGGCCCCTGATGAGTAAAGGGGGGAGAACGTTTTGACAATCTGCTTTTGGGTATTTTGCTTAAATGTTTTTTCTATGTGGATGATGAATTATCAATTTCCCTTATGGCCAAGTTCACCTGCTCTGTTAATGAATTACAATATAAAAAACATCGGGAAATAGATCATCTTAGTCTCATGTGTTGATCAGAGTTGTGATTAACTCATTGAGTGCCAATGACGACAATCGTCGTCAATTCAAATAGTAACGTAGAGTGCCAATGACGACGATTGTCGTCAATTGCGTTTTTTGACGGTGGGACGTGGATCAAAGCCTGATGCATCTCCTGTACAAATATTGGGGATGTTGAATGTGTAAAAGCTATTTTACGGACCCATTAGGTGGCGACAGTGCTCTCCAGATTCGAGAAAGGTGAGGAAAAAAACAGAAGAAGCCGTGGGGACACGGAAACCGCATCGCTATGCATCGATATGCATGAAGCATAACGTTAGCTGTGCCTGCAGCAGCCAATCTGCTCCCACAATTGAGCCCCTCCGTCTCAGCTGCGATAGCTCCTCCACATGATTAGTTGTGGAGTTGTTATTATTCTCAGTTGGAAGCGCTGGGAGCGGGCGACAAAAACGGCGGAACGCTGTGAAAAAGCTGGGTTTTCAGTGCAGAGCAAACGCAGCAGAGAGCCACCAGAGCCACCAGAGACACACTAACGGAGGAGGGGTTTGCAGTTGAGGGGGGTGGGGCACGCAGGGCAGCATACAACACTGACCCAGACAGCAGGCTCGATGGACAGATTGGTTGGCAAACACAAGCTAGAATATCTGATGCCCACCAGCAGTAAATCAAGACCAGCAAGAAAGTGTAGGGTCTGCGCACGCAGGGGCCAGCACTGCTGGTTGCAGCTAAAAAATATTATTTTGCCAAACAAAATGTTGTTTTTGCTGTTTTATTGAAGGAAATTATTTTTGAGGTGTCACTACATCAGAAAATATTAGCTTCAGAGTCAGTGATGTGCTTGAAATGCTTCATTTCCCAAAAGGCTCAATATCTCAGCTTCTAGTTTGTAACGTCTATTTTTGGTGAAAACAACCTATCTTCTACTGCTGATAACTAAAGAACTGAAAATGATATCAATAAACTTTTTTTTGCTGATGATACAATAGAGTCTCATTGTTCTTTGCGCGTGTTCGGTGTTTACATAGTAATATCACACAATATTCTGTGGGCCTCGAGAAATCACTGAAAACGCTCTGAAAGGGCTGGCACTGGGAGCATCCGTTTTCCAAAAGTGGCTGGCACTCAATGAGTTAAAGGGTTGGGTGGGCCCCGGAAGATTTTCAGATTTCAAAGGGGGCCACGGTATTCTTAAGTTTGGGAACCCCTGTCCTACAGTATTGAGCTGAGCTTGTATTTACAAGGCTGCAAATTAATTCTGAACAAACAATGACTCAAATTAAACAATGAATAATGAAAATGTGCAACGTTGCAAGAAGTTGCTTGTCTTTACTAGAGCTAATGATGATATGTATCAAACATTTGTGTTTGCAGAGGTCAGCACCACAGACAGAGAGCAGAGTCTCCAGTACCCAGCTGTCTGTCTATGAAGACTGACTGGTCTAAAGATCTTCCTCCAGAGTTCAGTAATGAACCTGGAAAAAAAGACCAAAGAAAGACAAAAAAAAGAAAGAACCTGGACCTTCAGACACAAGGTAAGAGGACTGGTTATACTGTGAGTTTCAATATTATTATCTTTGTCTAAAATGCATTTAAAAAAATTCCACATTTATTTTGATGAAAATTGGCGGACCCCCTGCAGTACCTCTACAAACCCCTGAGGGCAGTGGTGCCCAATTTCTTTTACATTTCAAATCTACTCTTACATTTTTCAACAGCACCGCCCCCCACCCGCCAGAGAGCAGAGTCTCCAGTACCCAGCTGTCTGTCTATGAAGACTGACAGGTCTAAAGACAGACCTCCAGACTTCAGTAATGAACCTGGACCTTCAGACACAAGGTAAGAGGACTGGTTATACTTCAATGAGGAAATGTAATTTGATATCCTACAATATTGAGGTGAGCTTGTATTTACAAGGCTGCAAATTAATGCTGAACAAACAATGACTCAAATTAAACAATGAATAATGAAAATGTAAAAAGAGCTAAGTAGGCTACAGATATGGGCTATATCTTGTGAACACAGAGCCCACTAACAGGCCTACAGCTCAGTTCCTGCAGCATATCGCTAAAAAGGCCACCTGCCTACTGAAGAAAGTATTTTCTATTCATAAGGGGGTCACACGTTATTTCTCTATCATCACAATTAGCGGTATGTATATTTACATTTACATTCTGTCATTTAGCTGACGCTTTGTGAAAACGTAGGGTAGCTTCAGTTGTTTTAAATTGTGTGTGTGGTGTTTTTATTATTAGAACAATAATTATTTGTATCGATCAATTATTAGACATTTTAGGGGACTCCAATTGAATTCCATGCGACCCCAAGTTTAGGTAAAGCCCGGAGTAGCCCCTCCCTCTCCTCCACCCACGCAAACCACATACGTATTCAGATTGTCACTTGCTGATCAGTAAATCTTTAGTGAATTAAACTTTAGGACACAGATGTGTGAATACTCTCTGAGTATAAATTACATCATGCAAGTTCTCAGGTGTTTTGCTGCAAAAATGCCTCCATAGTTTCTGTCTAAAACAGTGTAGTGGTAAATACATAGTTGGGTAAACCATCCAAGGTGAGTAGTTTACCCACTATATATATATATATATATATATATATATATATATATATATATATATATATATATATATATATATATATATATATATATAAATAAAAGACCAGACAAGGTCTGACAACAACAGTTCCATTTGCAACTTTTCATCAGACATATTCTCCATTAGAAGTAGCTATATTAAGTGAGAGAAATAGTAGGCAAACACTGCTTTGTTTCATTAATCAGGTCTCACACAGGTGCAAATCATACGTACTTGTTGCAGCACAAACTGATTTCACCAAGTAACAGTTGTTCCTGGACCAACATTTCCTCCTTGTATGGGCCGGGAAAGCCCCGCCCTGAACTAATTTGATTGGTCGCCGCAATTGCTTCTTCCTGAAAAGGAGTGGCAAGTAAAAAAGATCTGGTTAAGATTAGGGTTTTCTTATCTAACCAAGACCATAACCAAACCCTAACCCTAACCACATGGTTGTACTTGCCTAAACCTAATGTTTTATACAAATGTGTGTGGTTAGGGAAGGGCTTCTAGTCATGAGTCCAGACAGGCAGCTTGCAGGCAAGTGTTCGCTAAGCCTTGGCTGAGGAGCTCTTTACCTGAGATGATGAGAGCTTCCTCAGCATCATAGATTTTCAGCCTAGCGAACAGGAAGCGCCCTCGCCTAAAAGCCACAACTATCCAACGGGCAAGACTAGACGGAGGCCTAGCGGTCCCTAACTTTAAATTATATAGTTGGTCTTTTAACCTCAGACCACTAGTCACTTGGTTTGATCCACAAGCAACTGTGTCGTGGCGATCAATGGAGGAAAAATTGGTGCACCCCTGGTCTTTGTCAGACATATTATTTGTCAATATTTCTATCAGACAATGTCAGCAGCAATTTGGCCCGATTGTAACTCAACTTCTGCTGACTTGGCGCTCAGCAGAACGATTCTGTAAAGTTTCTTGCAAATGGCATTTGCACACTCCGATTTTTAATAATAAGGATTTGCTAATTGGGGGGAAACCGGTCTTTTTTCCTCTGTGGCAAAACAGGGGTGTTCATCTCCTGGGTGACATCTATGACATAAATGGGTTACACACCTTTCAGGATATTAAACGCAATTTTAATTTACCAAATACAACCCTTTTTTTTTTTTTTCAATTGAGATCTGCTCTCCAAACACAAGGTATAGCGCAGCAACTCCCTTTACGTTCACATCCATTCCGTGAGATGATTATCAAAAAGAAGGCATCGAAAGGTGCGGTGACCTCTCTATACCAATATTTCATTGAAATGTCATACAAAAATCTTTCTTTAGAAAGAATTTGGAGGGGGGATGTACCCGAACTGGTACATGACTTTGATTGGGACATGGTATGGAGGAACATTAAATTAGCTTCTCGAAATCCCAACCATCAACAGATCCATTATAATTTCATACATAGGACTTATTTAACCCCCCGTAAGCTTTTTCTTATGGGGGCTATTGATGATCCCTCGTGCACCCTTTGCTCGTTAAAGAGCCTTGGCACTTTTTTACACATGACATGGGAGTGTCCTCCAGTCGCTCGTTTTTGGCAGGATGTCGCCTCTAAGTTGTCGGCGCTGATTGCGGACACAGTGCCTGTGACCATCCCATTTTTGTTGTTGAACGACATTTCTTCACTTCATATTCCTAAATATCAGAAACGTTTAGTGCTTGCAGGTCTAACGGCCGCAAAGAAAATGATAGCAGTACGTTGGAAGCCCCCTTACATTCTGACCATCAGACATTGGTTGTTAACCTTTCTTGATGTAATCTACTTGGAATTATCAACAGCTCGAACAAATGGGGCTAAGGAGGTGAATTTGAATATGTGGCTCGCGGCAGCTGTAGCTTTGAAAGAGCTGTTATAATGTTTTTTATTTTGTGATCTTTGAGTCTGTTTTTGTTTTTGTTTCTCTTTGTTTACCTTTGTTGTTGAACGACATTTCTTCACTTCATATTCCTAAATATCAGAAATGTTTAGTGCTTGCAGGTCTAACGGTCGCAAAGAAAATGATAGCAGTACGTTGGAAGCCCCCTTATATTTTGACCACTAGACATTGGTTGTTAACCTTTCTTGATGTAATCTACTTGAATTATCAACAGCTCGAACAAATGGGGCTAAGGAGGTGAATTTGAATATGTGGCTCGCGGCAGCTGAAGCTTTGAAAGAGCTGTTATGTCTTTATTTTGTGATCTTTGAGTCTGTTTTTGTTTTTGTTTTTCTTTGTTTACCCTTGTGGGGAGGGGGGGGGGTGTCTTATTTGTTTTCTATGTCTGGCGTATTGTGTATTGTTTGTGTTTAATGTTTTGAAAATAAAAAGATTTGATCACAAAAAAAAAAATTCAGCCTAGCTACCAGGCCAAGCCCCAGCAGCAGCCTAGCTACCAGGCCAAGCCCCAGCAGCAGCCTAGCTACCAGGCCAAGCCCCAGCAGCAGCCTAGCTACCAGCTGAACCACCAGCAGTCTGTGTGCCTGCCTCTCCTGAACCGACTAACCTGTGAAGAGCCCATCCTGATTGTCTTCTTCATAAAGACACAGATACCTTCACAATGTTCATAATGTGTTTCTCTCAGGATGCAGCAGCAGAGAGCAGACTCCCCTGAGCCCAGCTGTGTGTCCATGAAGAGTGACCGGTCTATGGGTCACCCTGATAACTTCAAAGATGGACAGCACTCTACTGATCAGAGGTATTTATTTGAAACTGATGATAACAACAGATGCTGTTGTCAGATTCACAGTTATCAGATGTAGAATTGGTCCGATCCTTCATCACATCCAATCAGAGCAGCATTTACACAGTTGAGTTAATTGTGTGTGTGTGTGTGTGTGTGTGTGTGTGTGTGTGTGTGTGTGTGTGTGTGTGTGTGTGTGTTCAAGATTCAAGATTTTTATTGTCACTCCATAGTACAAGTATCACGTGTGAAATTCTTGTGCTGTAGACTCCGTTACAACATAGTGCAAAATAACAGGGCAAATAGGTGCAGGAAAACAAGAGAAGGACCCGCACATCCGAGACTCTGAAGGAAGAATGAGTGATGAGTCTCGCACTAGCTAGCTGGCTGCTAGCTGGCCGCTAGCTGCTCCGGTATGCTTAGCTTTTAGGTGATAGCTCAAAATCGATGTACTTCGGTGATATTTTAATTACGTTTTACACAA
This sequence comes from Poromitra crassiceps, assembly GCF_964638095.1. Lineage (NCBI taxonomy): Eukaryota > Metazoa > Chordata > Actinopteri > Beryciformes > Melamphaidae > Poromitra > Poromitra crassiceps. Next base: position 24,701,469 of record NC_139645.1, read on the forward strand.
GGTGCAAACTACTGTTGACTTGTCCACTGTGCCATTTGGGAGTTTTTTTTAAGTAAAACGAGCCATTTAGAAGCGTATTGCTGTCGCTCTCTTCCATGCCTGCACAGGCAGGAGACAGGAAACCGCTGCGACCGGCTTGACTACAAGTACGGGTTCGATGAAGGGACAAAATAGCGGCATGCGATCAACACGATAAAAAAGAAAATAACGCGGTATGGTCGGCCCTTAATCGCAACGCGATTAACGTGTTAACGTTGACAGCCCTAATGTGTATATATATATACATATATATATATATATATATATACATACATATACTGTATATGTATTCGATATTGTGAAATTCAATATCGCCCCAGACACACCAAGCCGACAGTCGGTTGTCGGCCATGTCTGGGCATCTGTCGCTCTAGTATTTGCGGTGTGTCGCGCACCATTCGCTCTAGTAGGCTTTGTCAGCTGCTTTTCTGGCTAATTCAACATTTTGAATCGGCGTGTGGTCGTTGGTGAGAGAATTCACTCTGATTGGCTGGTCAGGGGTAGAGACATCACTCTGATTGGCTGGTCAGGGGTAGAGACATCACTCTGATTGGCTGGTCAGGGCCAGGGTAGAGAAATCACTCTGATCGGCTGGTCAGGGGTAGAGACATCACTCTGATTGGCTGGTCAGGGGTAGAGACATCACTCTGATTGGCTGGTCAGGGCCAGGGTAGAGAAATCACTCTGATCGGCTGGTCAGGGGTAGAGACATCACTCTGATTGGCTGGTCAGGGGTAGAGACATCACTCTGATTGGCTGGTCAGGGGTAGATACATCACTCTGATTGGCTGGTCAGGAGTAGAGAAATCACTCTGATTGGCTGGTCAGGGGTAGAGACATCACTCTGATTGGCTGGTCAGGGGTAGAGAAATCACTCTGATTGGCTGGTCAGGGGTAGCGAAACACTAAACGCTCTGCTCATTTTCCAACTTCATCTCATCTGATCATTCCAATACACTGATATTTTCATGACGTGTCTTTGGTAAAGTCTATCACCTCTCGCTGCAGGATACCTATTTAGTGTGGTTTCTCCTTATTATTCCTTTCTTCTTCCACAAGCAAAAGACCAGACAAGACCTGACAACACCTGTTCCATTTGCAACTTTTCATCTGACATATTCTCCATTAGAAGGAGCTATATTAAGTGAGAGAAATAGTAGGCAAACACTGCTTTGTTTCATTAATCAGGTCTCACACAGGTGCAAATCGTACGTACTTGTTGTAGCACGAACTGGTTGTTCCTGGACCAACATTTCCTCCTTGTATGGGCCGGGAAAACCCCGCCCTGAACTCATTTGATTGGTCGCCGCAATTGCTTCTTCCTGAAAAGGTGTGGCAAGTAAAAAAGGTGTGGTTAGGGAAGGGCTTCTAGTCATGAGTCCAGACAGGCAGCTTGCAGGCAAGTGTTCGTTAAGCCTTGGCTGAGGAGCTCTTTACCTGAGATGATGAGAGCTTCCTCAGCATCATAGATTTTCAGCCTAGCTACCAGGCCAAGCCCCAGCAGCAGACTAGCTACCAGGCCAAGCCCCAGCAGCAGCCTAGCTACCAGGCCAAGCCCCAGCAGCAGCCTAGCTACCAGGCCAAGCCCCAGCAGCAGCCTAGCTACCAGGCCAAGCCCCAGCAGCAGCCTAGCTACCAGCTGAACCACCAGCAGTCTGTGTGCCTGCCTCTCCTGAACCGACTAACCTGTGAAGAGCCCATCCTGATTGTCTTCTTCATAAAGACACAGATACCTTCACAATGTTCATAATGTGTTTCTCTCAGGATGCAGCAGGAGAGAGCAGACTCCCCTGAGCCCAGCGGTGTGTCCATGAAGAGTGACTGCTCTATGCATCACCCTTTTAACTTCAAAGATGGACAGCAGTCTACTGATCTGAGGTATTTATTTGAAACTGAAATCACAACAGATACACAGTTATCAGATATAGAATTGGTCCGATCACATCCAGTTGAGTTCATTGTGTGTGTGTGTGTGTGTGTGTGTGTGTGTGTGTGTGTGTGTGTGTGTGTGTGTGTGTGTGACCTTATATGACCTCATACATCATGTCCTCTCAACAGAGTCGAGGAGAGGTCAGAGGTTTCCAGTGGTCAGTCTGCCCAGGAGCATCAAACAGACCTGGACTCCGTATTTACGGTGTGAAAAGAAATAACACATTTTACTTAAGCTACACACAAAAACACCCTGTACTTCACCATCAAGTGAAATCAACCTGTTACAAAAAGGACAGAGGCTACTGTATCATGGCTAGTTATTATGGTTAGGAGTTACTAAATTATGCGTAACATCACGGCTAGTTATTAAGGTTAGGAGTTACTAAGTTATGCCTAACCCAGGAGTTTTGAAAGAGTGGGAGAGTGAGCCTCCCCTGAGAGATCATATAGACAGGTGAACTAAAAAATTTAACTAAAATTAAATAGCCTATGAAATGAAAAGGCAGACTTCTCTTGAATTACAGGCAGAGCATATGCTTCAGCTTGTTAAACAAGTAAAACTGGTCAGGCTAATCCAGTTTCAATAATCTGAATTTAACTCAAATGAAATATGAAAAAAAAATAAAAAAAAATGGCCAATGTCCGCGACCCAATCAAAACGGCCCCGCGACCCACCTTTGGGAAGCGACCCACCAGTTGAGAAACGCTGGTGTAGATGATCAAATATCCTATTAGTTTGAGAAGGTGCAAGTCTATCATGTCATGTGGTGTTGATTGCTACTCCCGTAGTGTCTGCTACGTTAGTTTGGTAACTAACATAGCGGATGCTACCGCTACGTTAGTTACCAAACAGTCTTAATCATCAGTTCTACATGTCTGTGCGTCCACACATGACCAGCTGTCCTCAAGAAACATAGCTTCACAGGTCTGTGCGTCCACACACGACCAACTGTCCTCAAGAAACATAGCTTCACAGGTCTGTGTGTCCACACACGACCAGCTGTCCTCAAGAAACAGTAGCTTCACAGGTCTGTGCGTCCACACACGACCAGCTGTCCTCAAGAAACATAGCTTCACAGGTCTGTGTGTCCACACACGACCAACTGTCCTCAAGAAACATAGCTTCACAGGTCTGTGCGTCCACACACGACCAACTGTCCTCAAGAAACAGTAGCTTCACTGGTCTGTGTGTCCACACACGACCAGCTGTCCTCAACAAACATAGCTTCACAGGTCTGTGTGTCCACACACGACCAGCTGTCCTCAACAAACATAGCTTCACAGGTCTGTGCGTCCACACACGACCAGCTGTCCTCAAGAAACATAGCTTCACAGGTCTGTGTGTCCACACACGACCAGCTGTCCTCAAGAAACATAGCTTCACAGGTCTGTGCGTCCACACACGACCAGCTGTCCTCAAGAAACATAGCTTCACAGGTCTGTGCGTCCACACACGACCAGCTGTCCTCAAGAAACAGTAGCTTCACAGGTCTGTGTCCACACACGACCAACTGTCCTCAAGAAACATAACTTCACAGGTCTGTGTGTCCACACACGACCAACTGTCCTCAAGAAACATAACTTCACAGGTCTGTGTGTCCACACACGACCAGCTGTCCTCAAGAAACATAGCTTCACAGGTCTGTGCGTCCACACACGACCAGCTGTCCTCAAGAAACATAGCTTCACAGGTCTGTGCGTCCACACACGACCAACTGTCCTCAAGAAACATAACTTCACAGGTCTGTGTGTCCACACACGACCAGCTGTCCTCAAGAAACATAGCTTCACAGGTCTGTGCGTCCACACACGACCAGCTGTCCTCAAGAAACATAGCTTCACAGGTCTGTGCGTCCACACACGACCAGCTGTCCTCAAGAAACAGTAGCTTCACTGCAGCTACCAGACTGCTTTTGATCCATGTGGTTCATCTGTCGGCGTCCTCAATCAGTATCAACATCAGCTGCTCTTCCTTCATCTTAGGATGATGTCATTTCATGGACAAGAGAAACCTTTGACCCAAATATGTCAGTACAGTACCGTAAATTCCGGACTATAAGGCGCACCGGTCTATAAGCCGCACCTTCAAAGTTGACTATTTTTTTCTTATATAAGCCGCACCGGTCTATAAGCCGCGGGTGTTTTGATGTTTAATTACCATATGTAAGGCTTCGTGCACAGAGGGGATTGTCGGGAAAGAGATGGCTGTTTGGGGAAGCTCCCATTTATTAACATTTCAACAAAACAAAAGTCAGGTCACTAATCCCCAGACAAAATCACACATTGTGAGATGCTTAAAAATCACCATCGGCGGGAGCTTTACTCCAGATGCTGTGCAGCCAAGAACACAAGTGAAATTCGTTCTCTCGTGACCTGTGGTTCTCAACGTGATGGACGATTCACCTTTCTTGTTAACAGTCCTAGTGAGAGGCAGGTCGAACGTCAAAGGCACTTCATCCATATTTATGATCTGCTCCGGTCCGATGGAATATTCCTTGATCTTTCTTTGTGTGAATTCGCCGAAGTTTGTAATTTTCTCCTGGTAGTCGGGAGGGAGTTGCTGACACAGTCGTCCGCGCCCTGACGGACAGTCCCTTTCGTCTCGGGTTTGTGCATGATCCTTTGCTGCTGCTGCTGTTGTTGTTCCTGTCTCGCTACTGTCTCAGACATGGCTTTCAGGCTCAATCGCCGCCATCGTCGTAACACAGCCAGTTCTCCATCTTTTGAAGCATGATGTTAGATTACAACGAGCTAGTTGTGTGGCTTAGCCTTCCAAAATGTTGCTGTTAGTTTTTTAGAATGTAATACATAGAATTGGGAATGTTACATTCAATTTCATTCAGACTGTCTTTCAGGCTCAATCGCTGCCTTTTTCCCCCCGGAGCGAGGGAGGAGGGAGGGTGTTTTACCGTAGTGGCTGAGAGAGAGTAGTGGCACAGTGCTCCAATCAGGTCGCGAGGCACATTTTTTGCAACATCATCCAATCAGGGTCTCGCTCTCATAATGTCTGTCTTGCTCTCGTTCTGCCTCATACCAACATCCATAGATTTTGGAGGTTCCCGAGTGGCCGTTTGCTGGAAAAATCCATAGATAAGCCGCACCGTTATATAAGCCGCAGGGGGCAAAAAAGGCCAAAAAACGGGAAAAAAGCCGCGGCTTATAGTCCGGAATTTACGGTACTTTCCCTACAGCCCCCCTAACGGTACACCTCCAGTACTACAATAATATAAGCAAAGAAAGAAGCAAGAAAGAAAAGAAAGAAAGATGGATTTCTAAAAAATTAAGAAAATTATCTGACTACTGTCATGATTGTAATTTTCTGCAGGGCGTAGCATATAAACCATTCTGGTCATTATAATGTCCCAACCCAGTCTCACAAAGAATTGTGACATAGTAACGTGGGTCCACAGCCCAGACGTTCTACTTTCACCAAAACACCTTTAAAATTCAGTAACCAGTAGCTGTGGACTGAGGCAGAAACTGATGTTCACATTCAACAATTTTAGAGCCATTGTTGTGAAACTAGAACACTTTGTGCTGTGGGTAGGGCTGCTCGATTAATCGAATTTTAATCTAGATTACGATTTGGGCTGTCCACGATTATGAAAACAAGATAATTGACATCAAACGATTTTGCGGCTCTTGTCTCTCTCGTTCTGTCTTGTATTGTAAATCAAGCGCACCCCTTCCTTTGCTCGGCCCCTCCCCCAAAGCCCAAAGAAGCACACCAGCTCGAGTTGTGACTGTCGTGTGAAGAGCCACATTTCACAGAAAGAGAGCCGCTGGTCGAGAGGAGAGGTGAAACAACGTATGTGGGGTGGAAACACTATGGTTTCGCCGAGTTTAAAGGTCCTTACACTGCGCATATCTTGCACTGTTTGTTCCAAGTCTGTGCCTGTGATTGACAGGTGGGTCAAAACTCGCATCGCAATTCCGTGCCGTATATTCGCATCGCTCCCGATGTGTAAGGACCTTAACTGATGTGTAACTTACACATCAAGAGTGATGCGAATATACAGCATGGAATTGCGATGCGAGTTTTGACCCACCTGTCAAGATATGCGCGGTCGTGGCATCACCCCGCAACACGACCTCTCCCTCTGTTTAATCACTTGAAATCCACTCACAAAGTGGTCTATGACCAAGAAATAACGCTAAATGAACAAAAAGACAAAGTCCCATCTAGTTACTCCTGCCACAACACAGTCATCGATTCAGGACACTCTTTACAATGCGACCGCATTGATATGATGCATGAATATGCATTCAACAGCTAACGATCTCACAGATCAACATTAACAATAGCCTATTATGAACCTAAACGTAAGTCGCTTTGGATAAAAGCATCTGCCAAATGAGTAATTTAATGTAATGTAAATGAACGGTTACTAGCGTTCTCATTTGGTTAGATTTGAGGTTTAAGGACTACTAGTTCAGATGTTTACCAACATATTGAATGTAGATTAATAGTTGCAGTTGGTTGTGGCAGTTCACTGCAACATAGTAGGCCTACATATACTGTATATTTATTTTAGTTTTTATTTTATTTCTAAATCTTTGCACTTTATTTATTTATTTATTTTCAATTATATCTAAAATCCAAAGACATCCAATGTTAAAAAGAAAAGCCAATGTCAATGTTCAATAAATGCATGATGTTCTCAATGTCAATGATGTCAATAATCGTGTTAAATAATCGTGATCTCAATATCAATCAAAATAATCGTGATTATGATTTTTGCCATAATCGAGCAGCCCTAGCTCTGGGTCAACATTTCTATTCCATAATTATTTGTGAGATCATGTTGAATCTCCATGCTGCACTCTTTAGATCAGTGCAGGCTTTCAGTCTCTGAAGATGGATGTAATTTTGTCTGCAGATTTTAGTATGAAGGTTTAATATGTATATTATTCTGTTCCAGCTGCTTGAGGAGAACATCATCACCTTTGTGAAGATGGAGCTGAGAAGGTTGAGTCCAGATGAGGCAGAATGCTCAGAGAGTCAGAGTGAGGAGGAGAAGGTGCTGGATGGTGTGGAGGAAGAGCTGAGGAGGAGCACAGAGGCTTTTCTGCTCTTCCTGAGGAGAATGAAGCAGGAGGAGCTGCAGAGGAGTAAGAGTCTTTAACAGCTTTAATGTCATGGAGAGAGAGGGGAGGTGGTGGAGAATGGGTGATTTATGTCTGTTAGAGTTTTGCTTAGTTTTCAAGACAATGATGCCACCTATAAGTGAAAGAATTGACAAAACAATATAGGAACAAATCATTTGGGGCGCCTCATCTAATTAATTTGAATCAGGTGCACAAGCTGTAGCTGGAAGATGCTGTCAAGCCACAGTTCTCAACCGCAAAAACAAAGAAAGAACATATAACGAAACAAGAAACAAATTATTAGAGAGAGAGAAGAACATTATATTTTGAGTTTTGCTCATTTTGATCTCATTTGACTTGTTAAGACGTGTTTAATTTTTTCTGAATGTATTTGAGTCATCATCGGTTTGGAACATGCCAAATCCATTGCAACAAGAACACAAGATAAAGAAACTGAGTTTAGCCCTCCTTCATGTTGGAACTTTACAGTTTATAGTGGCTATAGTTTAAAATGATAGAAGCCATGAGCATGTCCAAACTGTGCTGAAAATATAAACATTTGCCAAACAAGATCTATTCATTACTAGATTTAAAGGTCAATGAGCAGAATCCCTCTGCATAATCTGGTAAAATTATTAATTTGTTAATGTGAGTGTAATATGCTGAACACAGTGGTGCACACTGGGAAACAAAACAGCACCACACCAGTTGTCTTTCACACTGAGCTGCACACAATCAGGACCTGTTTGTCCACTCACCAGTGATGAGCTGAAGAGATGTCATGGAGTGGAGATACACATTTACCAGGAAATGTTCACATTTCTCATGTTTACCAAAACATCTGCTCACTGATGTTCTTTGTTCTTTCAGAAACTCAACACCCACAACAAAAACACAAATCCAGTCTGAAGGAGAAGTTTCAGTGTTTGTTTGAGGGCATTGCTAAAGCAGGAAACCCAACACTTCTGAATCAGATGTACACAGAGCATTACCTCACAGAGGGAGGGAGTGGAGAGGTCAATGATGAACATGAGATCAGACAGATTGAAGCAGCATCCAGGAAACTAGTGAGTACACCTCCAGTACTACGATAATATAAGCAAAATCCTAATAAGTACTAAGAATAAGAAAGAAAGAAAGAAAGAAAGATGGATTTCTAAAAATTAAGAAAGTTATCTGACTAGTGTCATGATTGTAATGTTCTGCAGGGCGTAGCATATAAACCATTCTGGTCATTATAATGTCCCAACTCAGTCTCACAAAGAATTGTGACATAGTAATGTGGGTCCACAGCCCAGACGTTCTACTTTCACCAAAACACATTTAAAATTGTTCAAAAATAAAGTTTGTTTGGCCACTAGAGGGCGGGGCAGAGGCGGGGGTGAGGCGAGGATTACGCTCCCACAACTCTCTACTGGGGCAACTTGGTGGTCACGGCCGGCTCAGTAACCAGGAAGTAGCTGTGGACTGAGGCAGAAACTGATGTTCACATTCAACTATTTTAGAGCCATTGTTGTGAAACTAGAAGGCTTTGTGCTGTGGGTCAACATTTCTATTCCATAATTATTTGTGAGCTCATGTTGAATCTCCATGCTGCACTCTTTAGATCAGTGCAGGCTTTCAGTCTCTGCAAGATGGATGTAATTTTGTCTGCAGATTTTAGTATGAAGGTTTAATATGTATATTATTCTGTTCCAGCTGCTTGAGGAGAACATCATCACCTTTGTGAAGATGAAGCTGAGAAGGTTCCGGAGGGTTCTGAGTCCAGATGAGGCAGAATGCTCAGAGAGTCAGAGGGTGGAGGAAGAGCTGAGGAGGAGCACACAGGCTTTTCTAAACATCACACTGCTCTTCCTGAGGAGAATGAAGCAGGAGGAGCTGGCTGAGGAGCTGCAGAGGAGTAAGAGTCTTTAACAGCTTTAATGTCATGGAGAGAGAGGGGAGGTGGTGGACAATGGGTGATTTATGTCTGTTAGAGTTTTGTTGTGTTTTCAAGACAATGATGCCACCTATAAGTGAAATAATTGACAAAACAATATAGGAACAAATCATTTGGGGCACCTCATCTAATTCATTTGAATCAGGTGCACAAGCTGTAGCTGGAAGATGCTGTCAAGCCACAGTTCTCAACCGCAACAAAGAAAGAACATATAACCAAACAAGAAACAAATTATTAGAGAGAGAGAAGAACATTATATTTGAGTTTTGCTCATTTTGATCTCATTTGACTTGTTAAGACCTGTTAAATTTTTTCTGAATGTATTTGAGTCATCGGTTTGGAACATGCCAAATCCATTCCAACAAGAACACAAGATAAATAAACTGAGTTTAGCCCTCCTTCATCTTGGAACTTTACGGTTTATAGTGGCTATAGTTTAAAATGATAGAAGCCATGAGCATGTCCAAACTCTGCTGAAAATATAAACATTTGCCAAACAAGATCTATTCATTACAAGATTCAAAAGTAAATGAGCAGAAACCCTCTGGATAATCTGGTAGAATTATTAATTTGTTAATATGAGTGTAATATGCTGAACACAGTGGTGCACACTGGGAAACAAAACAGCACCACACCAGTTGTCTTTCACACTGAGCTGCACACAATCAGGACCTGTTTGTCCACTCACCAGTGATGAGCTGAAGAGATGTCATGGAGTGGAGATACACATTTACCAGGAAATGTTCACATTTCTCATGTTTACCAAAACATCTGCTCACTGATGTTCTTTGTTCTTTCAGAAACTCAACATCAACATCAACACCCACAACAAAAACACAAATCCAGTCTGAAGGCGAAGTTTCAGTTTTTGTTTGAGGGCATTGCTAAAGCAGGAAACCCAACACTTCTGAATCAGACCTACACAGAGCATTACCTCACAGAGGGAGGGAGTGGAGAGGTCAATGATGAACATGAGGTCAGACAGATTGAAGCAGCGTCCAGGAAACCAGTGAGACCAGAAACAACCATCAGATGTGAAGACATCTTTAATCCCTTACCTGGAAGAGACAAACCAACCAGAACATTGATGACAAAGGGAGTGGCTGGCATTGGGAAAACAGTCTTAACACAGAAGTTCACTCTGGACTGGGCTGAAGACAAAGCCAACCACGATATACAGTTCATATTTCTGTTCACTTTCCGAGAGCTGAATCTGCTGAAAGATAAAGAGCTCAGCTTGGTGGAACTTCTTCATCTCTTCTTTCCTGAAACCAAACAAGCAGAAATCTGTAGCTTTGACAAGTTCCAGGTTGTGTTCATCTTTGACGGTCTGGATGAGTGTCGATTTCCTCTGGACTTCAAGAACAACGAGATCCTGACTGATGTTACAGAGTCGACCTCAGTGGATGTGCTGCTGACAAACCTCATCAAGGGGAATCTGCTTCCCCTTGCTCGCATCTGGGTAACCACACGACCTGCAGCAGCCAATCAGATCCCTGGAAAGTTTGTTGACATGGTGACAGAGGTGAGAGGCTTCACTGACCCACAGAAGGAAGAGTACTTCAGGAAGAGATTCACAGATGAGCAGCAGGCCAAAAGAATAATCAAACACATCAAGACGTCACGGACCCTTCACATCATGTGCCACATCCCAGTCTTCTGCTGGATCTCTGCTACAGTTCTGAGCGATCTGTTGAAAACCAGTGAGGGAAAAGACCTGCCCAAGACCCTGACTGAGATGTACATCCACTTCCTGCTGGTTCAGTGCAAACAGCAGAACATCAAGTATCATGGGAGAGCTGAGACAGATCCACACTGGACTACAGAGACCAGGGAGATGATTCTTGCTCTGGGAAAACTAGCTTTTGAGCAGCTGGAGAAGGGCAACCTGATTTTCTATGAAGCCGACCTGAAAGAGTGTGCCATTGATATCACAGCAGCCTCAGTGTACTCAGGAGTCTTCACACAGATCTTTAAAGAGGAGTGTGTGTTGTACCAGCAGGAGAAGGTCTTCTGTTTTGTCCATCTGAGCATCCAGGAGTTTCTCGCTGCTGTCTACATGTTCCACTGTCACACAAACGGGGATGAGGGGGTACTGGAGACATTCCTGAAAGAAGAAGAAGAAGGAGAAGAAGAAGATGGTGAACAATCCCTGGATGTCTTCCTGAGGAGAGCCATGGTCAAATCCCTGAAGAGTAAAAATGGCCACCTGGACCTCTTTGTCCGCTTCCTTCATGGCCTCTCACTGGAGTCCAGCCAGAAACTCTTACGAGGCCTGCTGGGTCAGACAGAGAGCAGGCCTGAAAGCATCCATACAGCCATCAGTAACCTGAAGGAGATGAACAGTGATGGTGATGAATATGCACATTTCTTAACCTCTCCTGAAAGAAGCATCAACATCTTCCACTGTTTGATTGAGATGAATGACCAGTCAGTACACCAGGAGATCCAAAAGTTCCTGAAGTCAGAGAACAGATCAGAGAGTAAACTCTCTGAGATCCACTGCTCAGCTCTGGCCTACATGCTGCAGATGTCAGAGGAGGTTCTGGATGTGTTCGACCTGGAGGCCTACAACACATCAACATTGGGGCGACAGAGACTGATCCCAGCTGTGAGGAACTGCAGGAAGGCTCGGTTAGTACTCCGTTAGTAACAGTCTAGAACAGTGTAGACCAGCGGTTTTAAAAGTGTGAGGCGCGCGTCCCCTGACGTGACACCGAAAAAATTGAAGAAAATACAAAGCCTCCACCAGACATGTCCGCGCAGTCACAAAAGTAGCGTAGGTGGTTGTCTGCAGAGAGCCTGGGCGCACACCCTCTGATTACAGAATTTACGTCACGCAGACCGTGGCTTCATCCAGGGGCACAGCGCCCACAGTCTGACTGCCTCTGTGAGGTGAGCTCATGGTGTCAGAGGAGAAACCAGGAAGAAGGAAAACACAATTTTTTTTAAATGCGCGTTTCACCAATCTGATTGCGGCAGTTATTTGTATGTACATCAAACACATATATGGTCATATTTTTGTATCTGTTGGGGAGCTATTTCAGACCAATTCTACAAGATTTATGGGGCTGGAGAACTGTCTGTCCACGCTGGCCAGCTTGGCTGCAGACACAGTCCATAGAGGATGAACATGCAGAGAACACAACATTTACTCGATACACTGCACGGGGCGGGTATCCTGCTAGTTATAATAAATATGATTTAAAAAAAACGATTAAAAGTCCTTCAGAGTGGATAAAGATGTATAAAATGTTTAAAAGAGGATATTTGAAAATAGCAGGATAAAGAGGTTTTAAAATATAAAAGAATTTAGGATAAAGATGTTTACAACATTTTTGGAACTCGTTATGCCCGAGTGGAGCATAGAACAATAATAGTAGGTAATAATGGCAATAATAAATGTTGAGAGAGAGAGTGTGTGTCTGTGTGTGTGTGTATGTGTGTGTGTGTGTGTGTGTGTGTGTGTGGGGAGGAGGGAGGAGGGAGGGGGGTGTTGGTCTATATGTTCTCTGAGGGGAGGCGCAGTCTCCCACACTTTGAAAACCCCTGGTGTAGACTAGAGTGACCTTCATACCTGCCACCATCAGTTACAATATTTCATACCAATGATTAAGATTCAAGATTCAAAAACGTTATTGTCTGTCACAAAGCAACAGACAATTTTCCTTTGACCAGGCTCAGGTGCATGTTACAAAACACATTAAAAACACACAGACACATATAATAAAAACTGACAAAAGCAGTGTTAAGATGTTAAAAGTGCAGTGCCCATTTAAAAGACAATACTAGTAATAATACTAATGTATTATATAAACCATATATATACACACCTATATAAACTATAGCCTATATATAAACTGTATAAAAAAAAATTATATATAGATATATATACAGTATGTGTGTGTGTGTGTGTGTGTGTGTGTGTGTGTGTGTGTGTGTGTGTGTGTGTGTGTGTGTGTGTGTGTGTGTGTATGTATGTACAGGAACTAATCTCCCATGCAGACCCTGGCACCGTGACATGATTGCTAGCTACCTAACTACTTGTGTATGAAAGTTTTCCCCCAGTCTTCTCCTGCCTTCAGCTCATGTTAGAAATATCATAATTACAGAGAGTCACATGACCGAGCTGACAAAGTGGTAAATATGACGCTGTAGGCTCAAAACTTATCAAAGTTACTAAACCCCAACCAAATCTGTGGTGAAGCCAGACTGACTCTAATGGTGTCAGGCTGTTCTACTGAGCTGTTTTACCACAACTGAACAGCCTGTGGAGCTCATACTGAAATCTCCATCATTTTTCATTATTTTCTTAAACTGTTTTTTACAGAAATGCTTTAATATGATACAATTGCATTCATGTATTATTTTCTGTTTGGTTTATGCTTATACATTAAAGTCCCTGGAAACCAGATTTTTTTATTTTTTATTTAGCATTTTGAGTTCATCACATCACAGGAACCTATGTTAATAAGCCACCAGCCAAATTTGAACGATGATGAACGTCGCAAAGTATATAAATTTAGGTTTGACAGTCATGGCAAAAGTCATGAGAATCAATTATATTTTAGAGTGTATTTTCTCCCGCGGACTGTGTGGGCGTGTCCCGTCTGCAGCAGGTATTTTCCTCTCTCTCTCTCTCTCAGAGCAGACTGCTCGGAGGAGACTTCTCTCCGTTAACGGAGAGAGAGAGAGAAGGAGAGAGAGATGGAGTGTGTGTGTGTCAGTGTGTGTGTGCGCGCGTGCGTGCATGCGTGTGTGTGATTCGATTAAATCTTATGACGTGATAAGATCATGCATTTTAGCACCGCGCGCTCCGCTCTCTTCAATGACAAAATGGAAATCCAGACCTTGTAGAAAAGTGTCGATTTTTGGGGTTAGGGTTGAAAGTAATTCTCTCTCGTTTCTGAGGCACACAATTACTCACATAAGACCCTAAATTTAATAGTGCTTTGATAATCTCTTATTTCACATTAAATCTGTAAACAGTCTTTCTGTCTGTGAACTCTGAGACCTCAGCTCTGAAGTTCTGGGTTCTGGGTTTTCAGGCCCGGTGCACCTGTGGGTGTGCTTTAAGGTAAACCAGGCGTGGCCATGCTAAATCCTCATGTTTGCTCAATTCTTTGCACTTAGAGCTCTGAAAAGCAGGTCTAAAACCCTGCTGCACCTGAGTGCACAATTATTCTCCGCACTGCTCCAGCAGTGCACGGGAAATCCTTGGGGCCCTATCTTGGTAGAAGCGCTATCCGCTTTTTGCGCTTGAGTCCGGGTTTGCACGCCTTACGTCTTATGCTATCGTCCGCCTCCCGCCAGTGCCAATTTGTGTGTTGGGCACGACGCCTTCCAGTTTTGCGCCAGCGTCTGGGCCAAACACAGGTGTGGGCGTGCCACAAGCCAAACCAGGCGTGTCCCCGCAAAATCCTTGCCTTCTGCTATCGTCAGCAAGCACACAATTCTTTGCGCATGGATGTTCCATTAAAATACAAATGCCAGGACATCAAATTCTGCTGCTAAATTGGGTAACAGCAGATTACTCAGTGAGGCAATCAACTATTATTCACTGAAAAACATGTATCACATGTAAAGTGCCACAATCATGCTGATATCCTCTTTCTACAGTGGGCTAACCCCCCTCTCTCTCTCTCTCTCCAAAACCTTGTGTGCACACACACACACACACACACACACACACACACAGTAGATTTGAGCAAGTCGTGTGGGCCAGTGATACAGTAACCCCCTTCCCTGCAATTGCACGCATGCAATAGCCTAAGATGAACCCTGCACTTGGGACAATTTTGATATGTTGAAATAGGCTAGAATTAAATTCTCACACATCCCTGCCTATTAAAGAAACAAATATTTTGACATGTGTATGTTATAGCCTATTTATATGAACAAAACGTCTAATGCGCATGGACAACCATATGACATTTGCGCAAATGAATTGGAGGGAATGAAAGGAGCGACACTGATTGGTTGTGTGGATGATAACGCCCACACCAAGCCTGCACGCCTCTGAATAATTTCCAGAGTTAATCCTGCATAAATCACTGTGGCGCTGGGACAAGTGGCATTTTGTGCATCACGGAGAATAGCAGATGATTTGGGAACGCCCATTAATTTGTGCTGCGCCCGGCTCAAACGCTAAATTACCGCTTTTGCCACGATAGGGCCCAGTGTTATTGTTATGTGATGGTGTTGATGCAATGCTGTGGAGATGTTCAAATTACACATTACAGATTACAGTGTCCATCGTGCAATTTCAATCAAATTAATTTGCAGAAACAGTTAAATGCCATCCTTAAAATGAATAGACAACACCTGTTTGATATTCCCTTAAGTGCACATTAAAAAATAACATTATTTTGGGAGTTTATGTGAAAATGATGAGGTGAAAATGTTTTGTTGATCGATTATACCCCCCCTCTCCGAAATTGCACGCGTGCACACACACGCACACCATACTGCATCATACTGCATCGCCCAGATTAATTAATCACCAATGCCTTAATGCCAATTGATAGCCTACTATAATATTAGTCTTCAATTATTCCCCCCCTTTGAGTAGCCTACATCTATCTGTCAGTTCCCATCTCGCTCCCTCAGGAAGAATATAGGCTACAAATATTATTGTCAATCAAATGTCCCTGTTTCCTCGTTGCAAACACGTTTCTATTTTCCAGCCAACCAAAGAACCAGAATTGCATCAATTAAAAGCTGCAAATCACAGATGTTTTTAAATGATGTGATGATTGTTGTGAGATGTCAACACACTTGACCACGCCCCCATTTTGCGGTGCCCTCAGCGCTAAACATGCGCAAGTGCTAAATTACTGCTTTTACGACGATAAGGCTCCTGGTCTCAGCTCTGAAGTCCTGGGACCCTATCTATCTTTGTAGTAATTCACATGTATTAACTCTCACATGTAAAAAGGACACAGACTCACTGCTTGCCTCTAACGTGAAGGTGATAGTAGGAACTCTAGAATTAAGAAATTCCTTCAAGCCCTCCAGCTCCTCAGATGAACCAGTGAACACAAAACAAATCATCAATGTATCTACCAACATTTGACAAAAGAACAAGAAGGATTGTTCTTATAATCATAATCAACCTCAAATTTGCCTCGTTTTATATATGAGGTCACACCCATTCTCTCATTAACACTGAGGAAAGCCACAGGCTGAAACACCTCTGTTCACTGCTGCTGTGTGGATTAAAACCTTTTTTTCAAACTTGACCTGTAAGTGCTGCTAGTTCCATTTGACTTTTCAGTATTTGCTTGAGTCTAAAGTGAGTGAAGAAAAGATATGAATATATAGGCTACAATACAATAAGCCCTATTGTATTACCTGCCTTCATTTGAGAAATCCATTGCCTCCCTTTCTCTCTCTCCCTATCTCTATACAGTATATCTCTCATTCTCTCTTGGCAATGTAAATAAATAAATAGATAATGAAGAGTTCATTTGCAGAAACAGTTAAGTGCCATTCTTAAACTGAATAGACAACACCTGTTTAATACTCTTGGAAGTGCACATTAAAAAATAACATCATTTGGGTGATTTATGTGAAAATTATGAGGTGAAAATGATTATGATCGATAATACAAATATGTGCCGGGTTCTCCACACCCACAAATGGTATTAAAGGGAGTGAGAGACGGGAATCTGATTGGTTTGATTGATGTGATGCCCAGGGTCTGAGCTTTACATCAATCAAACCAATCAGTGTGGCCTGCATCATTCCTGCCTGCACAGGTGACAAGCACGCCCATTTCATGATTTTGCATGGAGCACACAGGCATTTTGCGCGGCAGGGAGAGTAGCAGAGGGTTTGGGCACACCTCCAAATTGCACTAATGTTAAACACTGCACAAGCGCTAATCAGTGCGTTTGCGAGACCAGGGCCCCTGGTCTCAGCTGTGAAGTTCAACTTCTTCTTTATTCTTTATTCAGATTGAGGTTCTGCGACTTGAGAGAGGCTCACTGTGAAGTCGTGGCCTCAGCTCTGAAGTCCAACTCCCATCTGACAGAACTGGACCTGAGTGACAGCAACCTGCATGATTCAAAAAAGGTGAAGCTGCTCTGTGCTGGACTGGAGAGTCCACACTGCAGACTGGAGACTCTGAGGTCAGACATCATATTTAATAATGTGCTGATATGAATATTATATGGATTTTGTAATGTGTGGATGTCTGTATAGAGTCGATCAATCTGAAATCAGACATGATCTGGTTTTAGGGGCTTAGATCTCAAATTCTACTCATGTTGTTTGCCTTAATCATTTTACTCTGGAGAGGAGAGAGAGGGAGAGAGGGAGAGTCATATAGGCCCTAATTCACCTGATTACTATTTATGCAACTTCTTTGAATCTGTTATATAATACTTGCTTTCTTGCCTTTAAAGGATGGCTTTACCGGTAATCAACCCACTTTGTATCATATATAATCTCAGTAATATAAGCACATGGGCAGCCTTTATCTTCTCTCTCTGTGTTTACCTCACGGAGAAAAATGCTCCTGTCTGCAGAAACTCTGCCCCCGTCAGCTGCAAGTCATTAATGCTCCTTAAGGCTCTCAATGCATTCTCCGTGGATGTGCGCATACTTAAAAAAATAAAATAAACAATAACAGCCGGCCGCCCTCGAGCAGATTCCACGTCTCCAGCAGAACTTCCGCAGCTCCGTTGTGACGCGTTGTGACGTAAAACGCGTCACAATGGAGCGCTTTGCCAGAGGAGGAAATGGGAGATCTCCCTGAGGAAAACACAGAGAGAGGTAAACACTGCCCATGTGCTTATATTACCAGTATTAATGATACAAAGTGGGTTGATTACGAGTAAAGCCATCCTTTAAAGTATTGTATCTATTTGTGTTCTTTCTTTTTGTTGCGTCAAACTCTTCTAACAGGCTGGCAAGTTTGACACAAAACAACAACACACCAAACCTCCATCCAAAAACACATAACAGTAGTACAGTAGATCAGGCTGCCATCAAAGCCCTGTGAAGCTGATATGAGTCATGATGAGTTTATGAAGTCTGTCTTCAGTCAAATGTGAAGAAAGAGAAAGTGGATTATATCACACAGCATCAGACTCCAATGCTTCATGTATCACAAACATCCACCACTGCCAATTTAGCATGCTATGGCATGGTATTGTTTCAGTGGTGTTGATGTGACTGGAGCTACCAGAGCTACACACACACACACACACACAGAGTGAGAACTAACTTGAACAATGAATCTAACATTAAAAATAGCTACTGTAGCAGGGACAGGGTACAGTGTCCCTGCTACAGTAGCTATTTTGAATGCTAGATTCAGTTATAGCCAGTTTACAGTAGGCCTGACTGAGCAGTGAGCGCTGAACTGCAGGTATTTATGGTGAAAATCCTGAAAGCATTTAGTTATGTTATCTTAAGCTGATGAATCTGGCTAACTCAGTTAGCTGGCAAGCTAGTAGGTCTAGATCAATTTTAGGCAGTGTAGCCACTATAAGTTAGCCAACGTTAGTTGACAAATGGTCTCAGTTAGCTGAAGCTGACAATTCAATCAGAAACTAAAAAAAGAAGCTGTCCAGCTAAATGCTTTCGGTACTTTAAGTGATAGAACACAACCACAATCACTTACCCAGTTTCTGAAGTGGATCTCCGCCGGCCATACCCGCGGCAGACACTAATTGGGCTTGGGAATCAATCCCAGAATGCAATCCAAATCAATCCCAGAATCCACTGGGAACGCCACTGAATGAGCAAATTGATTTAACTTTTAACCATTTCGAGTAACACTGTCTCCATACGGACCCCCAGCGTTGGTTAGTTGTTTATAATGTGACTATAACTTTTATAAGGTACTCCAGTTTCTGGTTTATAATTCAGGTCTGCAGCCGAGTATAACAAAGGAAATGGCAAGCTGCAACAATAAGTCACGTTAAACCGGACCTTGTACCCACAATTATTTTTTACAGTGGGGCATTAAAAAATAAGGTGGATATAAATTCAGTGATGATGTCATCAGTGATGATGCCTTCACTGATGTCATCCGTGATGCTGTCATCAGTGATGTCATAGAGCAGGCGAGGCCGCATTGCGCAGTGGTCATCAGTGATGTCATAGAGAGGCGAAATATGAATGGTGGTGAACGGAGAATAACGTTACTTTTTTGATCCCGTTTGAGTTGTGCCACAGGGTGCCAACATTCATTTTGTCAATTTAAAACATAACTTTGCATGTCAAGAAAGTCGCAGTTTGTCGCCAAACTGTTGCACTATAAGTTATAAATCAGAAAGACTACATACGCTGTCGCCTAAGTGACGTCACTTTCTCTACCGGCAAAGCTGAAGACCGGCGATATGCAACAAGCTTCCACGAACTATGTAGTTTTTATACGAAACTAACCCCTGCGTTTCAGTTTGACGACAAACTGCGACTTTCTTTACATGCAAAGTTATGTTTTAAATTGACAAAATTAACATTGGCACCCCGTGGCACAATTCAAACAGAATCAAAAAAGGAACGTTATTCTCCGTTCACTGCCATTGATATTTTTTTCAACGCTGGTACAGGAAGTGACGTTTCACTGTGTCTCTCTATAAGAGCAAGTGAGCCAGCACAGCAGGTGAGCTGCAGGGTGGGCATGCTGCCTAGGATGTTCAGCTGTAATAATTTGAATTGTTATAATAGTATGATCAGATCTCGGTCACCAATCATACATGTTGCTACCTTGGAAACAAGAGAAAAATAAATAAGAAAACAATCAATATGACTACCTTGTCCTCTAGGCCAGTGGTTCTCAAAGTGGGGTCCAAAAAAACTATTTTCACTACAATTCCATCCATAAGTATCACAATGACAGAATACATGACTATTTTGGTCATGGGTTTCATACACTTTCTGTAATAAAACATCCAAAAGCAAATATCTTATCAGATGGGGGACCCTGAGACAAAATCTTATCAAATGGGGGTCCGTGGTCTAATTTGTGTCAGTTTAGGGGTCCTTTATGTGAAAAAGTTTGAGAGCCACCGCTCTACACCATGTGTATCTGTTTAAGTCAGGATTCTGTACAGCCTCCAAATGTCCACTAGATCTAGAGATGCCTTCATTCCTTGAATTTCACAGAGAGCCTGCATGGTTATTGTAGGAATGAGTACCTGCTCACCTTTGTTTATATTTAAAACTGTATTGAAATTTCCAACTATGATATTTTGGTTATTCTCTTGAGAAGAGATAATGTCACACTTTAACCAATCTCTAGGGCAATTTGGCCCACTTCAATTGACACCGGTTCTCACAATCCCCAAGACACACATACACCGAGACGAGTAAGATTTATACAATAATTCCTTTTATTTAACACTAATTCACAGGTAAAATCAAGACACACAATATGGTTTTCTGGACTAGAGTTTAGTTCCCCTTCCCCCCAGTGGCGTGTCCCTCCAACTCCAACTCGGCCACAGTGAACCCAGGCTCCTTATTCAGCCAATTCGCACCACGCTCTTTTTCCCAAAAGGACACTGCAAAACAGCCACTGTTAGGGCACACTACATGCAAGAACAAGTTCAGCAATCAAATAAAATCCAATAAGACCATATAAAGGTTTAAAGCACAGCACACGAATGTAACAATACAAAAGGTTCAAATCACAGCACCCGAGTTTAAGACCATCTAAAGGTTTAGAGCACAGCACACAGTTAAAGCCAGCTAAACAATTTCACACCATTGGTTCAAGGGCAAAACGCAGCACACTTAATTGGCCAGAGATAGCTCATCGGGCAAGTTGGAATTTGGGGAACCCACGGGCATCTGGGTTACCAAACTTCCAATGGCCAGAAAACGAGACAGGACTAAGACAGGACTAAGACAGGACAAAACATGAATTGAATGAAAAATAAAACATTCCAATTTGGCCGGCGCTATACTGGGCCAAATTGGAATAAACCCTAAGAGTCTCTTATAGCCTATAAGGTCTCTTCTTGGGGCCTGATCATAGGGCCTGATAGGGGGAGTGAGTTTAGGCAGACGGAAGTCCCGCACTTCTTACCAGCCCGGGCTGTTGATGCTCAGGAGTGGGTTGCTATAACCCACAGTGTCCCATTGACGGCGGCCGCGCGTGCATGCGGGCGCGCGTACGCTTTCGCGGAGGAACCAGGGAGTCCGCGGGTCCCGAATGGATAGGGGAGGAGGCGTCCGGGTCCAGCAGGAGTGGAGGAGGAGGCGTCCGGGTCCAGCAGCTGGCGGAACACAGCAAAAATGGGAATCAGTAACAGCACTTCTTTACAGGAGATACACATTCATACCGGCAGATGGCCATTTGACTTTCCTTTATGTAGGATTTAGCGAGCGTTGTATGTATAGTCTTTATGGCTCCATCTGGTCTCAGGTCCGGGTCCAAGCTCTCCCGTGAGGCGTCCGGGTTCCGTATGGTACGGCGTCCAGCTGACAAACACAAACAGTGCGACGAATCAGTGGCTTGTCATTACAACAGGAGCAAAACTCACTCATGCCGGTCACGGCGACAGGTGTCCGACTTTCCTTTAGACGGACATTAGAGAGCGTTGTACAGTAGGTGAGGAGGTTCTCTGGTCAGTTCCTCCCGTCCGTGTCCCGCCGCCCAGGCTCTCAGTCAGCTGCTGCTTCTCCACAGTGGCTCCCTGCTGCCTGCTCGTCCGTCCAATTCCTCCCCACTGGCTCCTACAGCTGCCTTTTTCTCCAGGTGTGTCTGATTGGCCTAATTAGGGAAAGGGGAAACACCTGCACCACCAGACATCTTCTCCCCCCTCCCACCTGTCCATGTGAGTCTTTTCCCCACCCCAAAGTCTTCCCAAGACTACAATAAGGCAGCTGTATAGTTCACATAAACATGCTGACCCGCGACATATTTACCCCCCCGCTTTATCATTGGTCGTCCCGGCCAATGTCCTAGTGGTACCTAGAGGGTTTTACCCCAAAGTTCGAGCGCTGGGATCGGCGCACCTCAGGTGAACACTGTCCGCCGTCATCCGAGTTCAGCAACTGCTCTGGGACGGCCTCTTCACCCAACTGCGGGCCTTGTGGTACACTAGGAAGGTCCCCACCCCCCATAGAACCCGGTTCAACTACTGACCCTGGCAACACCACAGGAATGGGAACGGCGGGCCCCACAGGCTGCCTAGGGGCCAATCTTAGAATGGGGGCAAAAGGCAAAACAAACGGAAGTTTAGCATTAGATTGCGTATGAGTGAGAGTGCGGGGGCTCACCTCTGGAGCAGGGTCCTTGGGAGGTAGGTTGGCAGGGCATGGTCGTAGGTTATTACGATGCATCATCCGAACGGGCCCCTCCCTTCCTTCGGGCCGAATGCAGTACACCGGTTGGTCGGGCCGTGCCTGGGAGACCACCACGTAGGGGGAAGGAATCCAATAGGGGGCCAGCTTGCCTTTTGCTCGCCGTCGGAAGTTTCGAAGGAACACTCGCTCCCCAGGCACCAAGGTGACGGCCCGGGCCTTACGATCATAGCGAGCCTGGTCCCAGGACTGCCGCTGACCGGTGTGGGCTCGCACCAGTTTGTAAGTGTCCACTAGTGTCCTCTGGTGAGCCTCTACCCACGGGTCCAGGGTCCCCTTCTCTTGTGGAGGGACAACATCCAAGCTTAGGTCCACAGGAAGGCGAGCATGTCTACCAAACAACACAAAATAGGGGGTGAAGCCAGTAGTACAATGCACCGTGTTATTATAAGCTTGGACCAATGTAGGCAACTTAACAGTCCAAGAAGGCTGCTCTGCCCCGCTCAAGGTGGCCAGCAGGGAAAGCAAAGTCTTGTTAAATCGCTCGCAGACCCCGTTACCTTGCGGGTGATAAGGGGTGGTCCGGCTTTTCACACAACCATAGAGGTTACACAGCTGATGCATAATGTCTGATTGGAATGCGCCCCCCTGGTCAGTGAGGAAGCGCTCTGGGCAGCCGAATGGTTGAATAAGAGAGCCCCAGAGAGCCTTGGCAGTCGTTTGAGCGGTCTGATCTTTGGTTGGCACAGCGACTGCATATTTAGAGAACATGTCTGTCATTACCAGAATGTATGGGTGAGTGTCATTTGGCCGCCCAAGGGATAAAAAGTCCAAAGCAACCAACTCCCATGGGTAGCTGCTCACTATGGGGCGCATGGGGGCACGTATAGCTGGCCCAGGCTTACTCACCACACATTCCAAACACTCCCCAGTCCATTCATGGATCTCCTTTCCCATTGATGGCCAGTAGAATCTGCGTCTCAGTAGACTCAGGGTCCTGTCACTGTTGGCATGGCCTCCTGCCTTGTGGTACTCCTCCCACACCTCGCGTCGGTTCGCACCTGGGACCACCAGCTGGGAAACCGGCTGGCCAGTATCTGGTTCCTGTGTTTTACGGAAGAGAACATCTCCTTGTAACTCTATCCTCTGCCACTCTTTCAACCATTTCCACAAATGAGGCGGCAAAACTTTTCTGGCCTGGATTTTCGACGCGCCTTGTGATTTTAGCTGACACAACTGCCTCACCTCGGGGTCGTTTTGTTGGCGCTCCTTCCACGCCCCAGAGGGCGTGACCGTGCTGCTGGCCTCAGCCAAGCCCACTGCAGTCGCTGCCCCCGCTAGTCCCAGTTGAACAGTGCTCACCTTAATTTCACTCGGTAGCCTGGACAGGATATCAGCATTCCTGTTGGCGGTGCCTGGCCGATACTTGACAGAAAAAGTGAAATTTGCTAGCTGAGCCGCCCATCTTTGCTCCACTGCCCCCAACTTGGCTGTGTTTAAGTGGACCAATGGATTATTGTCAGTGTAAACGGTAAAAGCGGCGCCCCAAAGGTAATCCTTAAACTTTTCAGTAACAGCCCATTTCAACGCCAGCAGCTCCAGCTTAAAGGAGCTGTAATTTTGGTCATTACGCTCTGTTGCACTTAAACTTCGGCTGGCATAGGCTATCACGCGCTCCCTCCCCTCCTGTACTTGTGATAACACAGCCCCCAACCCCCCTAGGCTTGCATCGGTGTATAAGAGAAAAGGCAGACTGAAATCAGCATAAGCTAGGACTGGGGCATGTAAGAGGGCATTTTTCAGGGTGTCAAAGGCCTGCTGACATTCTTGGGACCACTGTACCGGTGCCGCACCCATCCGAGCCTTCCCCTGCTGCAGATGATTTAAGGGGGCAGCAATCTTGGAAAAAGCATGGATGAATCTGCGGTAAATCCGGCAAACCCCATGAACGATTGGAGCTGGGAGACCGTCTTGGGCACAGGCCAGTCCTTGACAACTGCTGTCTTTTCAGGGTCAGTGGCCACTCCTTGCTGACTCACCCGATGGCCAAGATAGAGTACTTCTTTCCGGAAGAGTCGGCACTTGGTTGGCTGGAGCTTTAGCCCATGGTCATGTAGTTTCTGGAAAACCTGCCTCAAATGGTCCAGGTGGCTACGAAAACAGGGGGAAAACAATATGATATCGTCCAAATAGATGAGCAAAAAATCATTCACTAGCCCACCCAAACACCGCTGCATGAGACGTTGAAATGTTGCGGGTGCGTTACATAGGCCGAAGGGCATACGGTTGAACTGAAAAAGGCCTACGGGTGTTGCGAAGGCCGTCTTCTCCTTGTCTCTTGGATCCACCTCGACCTGCCAGTATCCACTGGCTAAGTCGAGGGTGGAGTACCAAGCTGCCCCCTTGAGGTTGGTGAGTGACTCTTCGATCCTTGGCAGGGGGAAGGCATCCTTGTGGGTCACAGCATTGAGCCTTCTGTAGTCCACACAGAAACGCCAACTCCCGTCCTTCTTCTTTACCAAGACCACAGGCGAGGCCCAGGGACTGGAACTCTCCTGTATTACTCCACCATCCAACATGTTCTGCAGCAGTGTTCGCAAGTCTGGATACAGGGTAGGAGGGATGGGGCGGTACCTCTGCCGCAACGGCGGAGCCTCGCCCGTTGGGATGTGATGAAGCACAGCATTGGTGCGGCCGAAATCTTCCTCATCAGCCGCGAACACCACCAACGACTCCTGGAGCAAGTCAGTAACCTGCTGTTGCTGCGCCTCGGTCAACCCCTCCCCCTGCAATGACAAAGCTGGATGATTTATCTTGTCCGTGGAGGCACTCACCCGTCGGACAGCCACCTCCACCTCCTCAGGGCCAGTGGGTCTTACTGTCAACTCCGCTCCAGTGTGGACAGCCTCCGATTCGATCTGGGAAACTGCTGCAATGGCACATCGCTGGGGGAGTTCAATAGAGAATGGGTGAGGGTTACACACACGAACAGGTACTTTACCTCCTTTCATGTGGCAGAGTGTACGTGCCACTCGGTACTCTTGGTCGACGTCCCCCATGTCCTCCACCATTACACAACAATCTGGCACTCCCGACGCCTGTGGCACCTGTGCCCACACAATCATTTCGCTCTCCGGTTCCAGCTGGATAGAGCCTTGGCGTGGAAGTTTGGCCGTGCCACTGAAGTGGGTGGGGGCGGGGACGGTGGCATTAACCCGTCGACAGACAGCGAATGCCTTGTCCCAGGCCGGGATACCAGCAAATGGCAGCGTGGATTTAAAGGCTGCGTCGCCAGGATGATTGCCCTGAAATACAGTTCTCCAGCAGTCCTCAATCACATTCATGCCCAACACTCCGTAATTTGGCCCAAGGCAGGCATCATCGACAATAACTACACCTTTGTTCTTTAGCTGTACCCCACCCATGTCCATATCAAACACAGCATAGCCCACATACGGTATATGTAGGCCGTTGGCCGCAGTCAGCTTAAGCCAGGTAATGTCACGTTTATCTCTAATTTCTTCATGCTCAAAGTACTTCCTGAACAATGAACGACTAAAAAAATGTTACTTGTGACCCAGTGTCCAATATGCATGGGATTTTGGTACCTTGAATGGCAACTTCCACTTCTGGGCTCCGTCCGACAAAAGAGGCCTCCTCCAGTAGGCTAGGGGGACGGTCCTCGGCTGCCCGCCCAACAGCAACAAAGGAAACTAAAAATCCGAGCGCCGCCTGCGGGGGCATACTCGCCTGGTATGACCCGCCTGTCCGCATTCCAGACAGATCGGTCGGCCGTCTCCATCCCACTGGTACTGCTGATTCTCCCTCCTTGCCCCCCCCACAGGTCCACGGCCCCTGGGTTGGCGGCTCCAAGGTTCAGTCTGGTGAGAAGGCAAAGGAGGCAAGGCAGGTGCAATTTTCAAAGCGGATAGCTGACTCTTAACTTCATCAATAAGGGACTTTCCCAAAGCTGCCAGCTGGTCAGTCACTTCCTGTTTGAGTTCAGTCCTTAATGTTTCCTTCAACTCTGACAAGTCCTTCAGGGTAGCTACCGTAGGTGGTGCCACCGTCGATCTAGTTTTATCAGTGTATGAATGGTAAGCTTGTTGGCCTTCACCACTAGTAGCTACCAGCGGTGAGGGAACCACAGGACCAGGTGTGTAAGGGGCCTGTAGGTCTTCCCCTCCACCATTGGGTTGCAAAGGCGGGAGCCATGGAGTAGTGTGGGTGTGATAAGTTCTTAAATGTCCACCCCCGCTGGCCTCACCGTCCAGGGCTTTAGCCTCCGCACATACCTCAGTGAAGGACATTGCTGGCTTACGACGTATTTCCCGTTGCAGTTCCTGTTGGATGGGGCCCGGTTGTAGTCCTCTGACAAACTGCGCCCGTAGCATCCGATCATAGTCTTGTCCCACCTCTCCTGGGCTTTTCACCTGCCACCTGTGGTAGAGCTCACGGAAGTGCAGCATAAAAGCCCCCACACTCTCATCAGATTTCTGTCGACACTCAAAAAATTGAGCTCTTAATTGATCAATGGACTGGTCTCTCGCGTAAAGGGAGGCCACAAAATCAAATATTTTAACATCGGTATTTCTTTGTTCTAGCGGTAGCAGCATTACCTCTCGCTTTGCATTGCCTTCTAATGCCAATAGGACAAAATCCACCCTGTGTTCTGGTGGTAGGCCCTGTGCCCTTAGATAAGCCTCAATTTTGGCCCGCCATTCACAAAATTTTAATGTACAATTTTCTCCCCCAAAAGTTGGAATCCAAGGGCCCATGAACCAAGGCATCAAAACAGTATTAACAGTGCTAGTGCTTAAAGTGCTTGAAGATGTCGTGGCTGTATTTACCCCCGAACCTGTGGGCGCCTCAGTCGTCATTGTGTGTGTCTTATGGGGATTGTCCTGCCGGCAACGCCAAAAAATGCGGTGTCACACTTGAACCAATCTCTAGGGCAATTTGGCCCACTTCAATTGACACCGGTTCTCACAATCCCCAAGACACACATACACCGAGACGAGTAAGATTTATACAATAATTCCTTTTATTTAACACTAATTCACAGGTAAAATCAAGACACACAATATGGTTTTCTGGACTAGAGTTTAGTTCCCCTTCCCCCCAGTGGCGTGTCCCTCCAACTCGGCCACAGTGAACCCAGGCTCCTTATTCAGCCAGTTCGCACCACGCTCTTTTTCCCAAAAGGACACTGCAAAACAGCCACTGTTAGGGCACACTACATGCAAGAACAAGTTCAGCAATCAAATAAAATCCAATAAGACCATATAAAGGTTTAAAGCACAGCACACGAATGTAACAATACAAAAGGTTCAAATCACAGCACCCGAGTTTAAGACCATCTAAAGGTTTAGAGCACAGCACACAGTTAAAGCCAGCTAAACAATTTCACACCATTGGTTCAAGGGCAAAACGCAGCACACTTAATTGGCCAGAGATAGCTCATCGGGCAAGTTGGAATTTGGGGAACCCACGGGCATCTGGGTTACCAAACTTCCAATGGCCAGAAAACGAGACGGGACTAAGACAGGACTAAGACAGGACAAAACATGAATTGAATGAAAAATAAAACATTCCAATTTGGCCGGCGCTATACTGGGCCAAATTGGAATAAACCCTAAGAGTCTCTTATAGCCTATAAGGTCTCTTCTTGGGGCCTGATCATAGGGCCTGATAGGGGGAGTGAGTTTAGGCAGACGGAAGTCCCGCACTTCTTACCAGCCCCGGGCTGTTGATGCTCAGGAGCGGGTTGCTATAACCCACAGTGTCCCATTGACGGCGGCCGCGCGTGCATGCGGGCGCGCGTACGCTTTCGCGGAGGAACCAGGGAGTCCGCGGGTCCCGAATCGATAGGGGAGGAGGCGTCCGGGTCCAGCAGGAGTGGAGGAGGAGGCGTCCGGGTCCAGCAGCTGGCGGAACACAGCAAAAATGGGAATCAGTAACAGCACTTCTTTACAGGAGATACACATTCATACCGGCAGATGGCCATTTGACTTTCCTTTATGTAGGATTTAGCGAGCGTTGTATGTATAGTCTTTATGGCTCCATCTGGTCTCAGGTCCGGGTCCAAGCTCTCCCGTGAGGCGTCCGGGTTCCGTATGGTACGGCGTCCAGCTGACAAACACAAACAGTGCGACGAATCAGTGGCTTGTCATTACAACAGGAGCAAAACTCACTCATGCCGGTCACGGCGACAGGTGTCCGACTTTCCTTTAGACGGACATTAGAGAGCGTTGTACAGTAGGTGAGGAGGTTCTCTGGTCAGTTCCTCCCGTCCGTGTCCCGCCGCCCAGGCTCTCAGTCAGCTGCTGCTTCTCCACAGTGGCTCCCTGCTGCCTGCTCGTCCGTCCAATTCCTCCCCACTGGCTCCTACAGCTGCCTTTTTCTCCAGGTGTGTCTGATTGGCCTAATTAGGGAAAGGGGAAACACCTGCACCACCAGACATCTTCTCCCCCCTCCCACCTGTCCATGTGAGTCTTTTCCCCACCCCAAAGTCTTCCCAAGACTACAATAAGGCAGCTGTATAGTTCACATAAACATGCTGACCCGCGACAATAATACTATGGATTTCCTCTAAAAGATTGGATTATCTCCATTTGGAGCATATATTGATTATATTGATATTATAAGTAGAGCTGGGTATTGGTTCAAATTTCAAGAATCGATTCGATTTCCGATTCACAAGGTTGCGAATCGATTAATCCCGATTCGATTAGATTCCGATTCGATTAATTTCAATATCGATTTGGTTAGTGATACCAAAACGTGTTTTTTGAGCTGTAACCTGAATTACATGACTGTCCAGTTATGTAACACAGGGGTTCCCAACCTTTTTTGCGCCAAGTAGATAGATGGGGAAAAAAAGTTGCGGACCGGTTGTCAATTTTAATATATTTACTCACCAGGTGGTGACAATACAAATAACAAATAACAAATAACAGCCTTTTCATCTGTCAATAAAGACACTTTCACAATTATGCACAGTGATTTGATTTCAGCCTATATAATTTCTAAAAGTAGATATTAATGATCAAACATTTCCATTTATGTAGCCTACAGTATTTATGTTTTTGTTTCAACTACAAACATGAATAAACGTCAACTTGAAACTATGTTTCAACTACCACACACAGCATAATATTTTAGCCTGTTTATTAAAAAAAAATATAATAATAATAAAAAAATCGATCTCTGGACATATGAATCGATATCAAAGGATTAAAATTTAAATCGATAAAAAATCGGAGAATCGATTTTTTTTTTAACCCAGCCCTAATTATAAGTTATCTATTGTAACATCTAGCATAGATCTCTATCTTCCATTCTCATCAGTTTGGACAGCGTGGACTGTCTGTTGCAGTTCCTTCTTTTTTCTGATCCCCCCCCCCCATTTTCCCCCTAGTTTTAATTGGCCAATTTCCCCCTGCTGCCCCACTTGGTGCTCCAACCTCTGCCGATCTGGGGAGAGCTGTAGACTCGCACCATGTTTTCTCAGACACATGCGCAGTTGCCAGCCGCTTATTTTCACCTGACAGCGGGGAACTACACCAGCAGGACGTAGCACGTGGGAGGATCATGCTATGGCCACCACTTTCCTTCCGCCCTGAACAGGCGCCCCAACTGACCAGAGGAGGTGCTAGTGCAGCGACCAGGACACACCCATAATCCGGCTTCCCACCTGCAAACACATGGACGCCCGACCAAGCCGGAGGTAGCATGGGGCCATGAACCTGCGACCCTTGTGTTGTTGCAGTTCCCAAAATCATAGCCCCCCTACTATTTCTAAGGCCATGACTAAAATATATATTATATCCCCAGTCCATTCGGATTTCCATTTTAACTCAATTCCTAGATTTGATAAAACCCTGCAATATTTGATTTGCTCTGATCTGTTGCTTCCGTATAGACAATTGGAGGGTTCAGGTTAAGTTAGGGTCCAGTTAGGGTTAAGTTCCCCATCCAATTCAAATTCTGCTTTTATTACAACTTTTCCAGATAAACTGCCATCTGAAAATTGTGTCCCCAAAAAAGTGGATTCTGGACCATAACTAAATATTTATTTATTTATTTTAAACTACTTGGCATTTAGATGTATTCATCTGGTCTGTTACAGAAAGTTTTCAAGGAAAATGGGCTAATCCTGAAACAGAGGAGTGACAGTCTGTCTGGTTTCAGATGGAAAGACTATATAAGGCTGACATGATGCTGATCCACACTGACAACATGCTGAAGTCCATTGGATTATAAGACACTGGATTGGTTAAAGCTTTAATGGAATATTGTATTGTATTGCTTTATTCTTTACTCAGATTGAGTGGTTGCAGCTTGTTAGAGACTGACTGTGAAGTTCTGACCTCAGCTCTGAAGTCCATCTCCTCCCATCTGAGAGAGCTGGACTTGAGTTACAATGACCTGCAAGATTCAGGATGGAACCTGATCTCTGTTGGACTGGACAGTCCAGAATGCAGACTGGAGACTCTCAGGTAAAGTCAGTTTACAGTTTTTCTCAGTTGATTCAACACATTTCCCAAACTTCTCTCAAAACAGGATTCCTGAATCTGCAAAGGTTGTCCCGAAGGTTTTACTTGATGATTTGACTTTTATTGATACAGCTTCACGCCAGTGAAGCTAGTTGAACATAGAGCAGCTAGATGTTAAACAGTGGGAAGGTGACATCATCATCTACCCAGTTTTAACATCTGTCCTCTGGTTACTAGTTAGAGAATTCATATTAAAATGTCACTGAACACATTTAAAGCAGGCTAGTTTTGGTCCTGAATTACACTGTGGAGATAGTTCCCTGTGAGCTGAGACTGTGGAAAGCCTTCCTGAGCTACTGAGGCTGCAGATTTACTATCCATTTGTTTTTAAAGTGTTTCCTAATTTATATCCACTTTTTTATTTTTTCATGGCTTGTTGTGCAGCATAACAAATCATGTGCCATTTTGGAGGATTTATTGATCCAATCACCTTATAGCACCATGTGTGGAAATCAAACCAGTTTTCCTGTCAGTGTTAGTGGGGACCTGCTTTAGACCAGGGCCTCAACAGTACAGTCTGTCAGTAGAAATCATACAATGATGACATTACATAAGGGTCAGTAAGCCTCATCAACACAGTCTGTCAGTAGAAATAATACAAGAATGACACAATATAACAATAGCATGTCTTCTTGTGCTTCAGGCTGAGTGTCTGTCAGCTGTCAGAGAGAAGCTGTGAAGCTCTGGCCTCAGTTCTCAGCTCCCAGTCATCTAGTCTGAAAGAGCTGGACCTGACTAACAACGACTTCCAAGATTCAGGAGTGAAGCTTCTCTCTGCTGGACTGAGGAGTCCACACTGTAGACTGGAGAGTCTCAGGTCAGGATCACCATTACTGTTTAACAGACCATTTAAAGTCTACTCTACATTCATATGAAAATACCTGAACTCTCATTTTCCTGCTGATGTAATTTTTCAAACCAAAATGCAGCTATACTTTCTCTCCTGCTGAGAAAACATTTCATTATTTCTCTCCACACTGCATCTGTTGGTGAAATCTGATGCAAAGGACTTGTAAGATTCTGTTAAACTGAGTGCAGAACTGAATGAAAACACAAATATTGGAGACAGTTTTTTGTAATAATGTGACCTGCCCTGATGAAATCAGTCACATTGACCCCGAAACACATTTTGAGTTTTATACACTGTTGGAAAGAGGAGAATGTACTTTCTGGTGATGTCAATTATCAAAATTATCTTTGTTCTCCAAATATTGAGTGAGATGCAGCCCTTTATGTCTTGACTGTTTCCAGACTGTTTTGAGAAAAACGGCCTCAAAGTTTGACAAAGTAAGCTAGTTATGCTTGTCACCATAACTTTATGAGCTGCATTTGAATTTCACAATAATCGCTACAGAGAATGAAAACCAATGGTTTATTTTACTAAAATCTTCTGAAACCCCAAAACAGCCAAAATCAGCATTTTCTTATAAAATCACGTTTCTACACAAACAGCGGGCCTGTGCTACATGTGACTGATTTTGTCCGAGCAGGTCACATATAATAACTGATTTCAGAGCAGTTTATTAATGGGAATTTCCAACATGTAGCTGGTTTTAAGAGCTTCCACTGAGAGCTATGATCTCTTATTTTAGAGGGTTAGGTTTAGGCTCAAAATAAACAATGACAAACTATTAGTGTTGAATGATTAAGCTGAATATGTTATTACAAAAATGTTCATATCAGGCGATGTTGAGTTTCATAACTATGCAAAATCACTATTTCTGTAGGTTTCAGTGGTTAATTTTGCTACTGAATAAAAGTTGAAAGAGTCCAATTTAATGTCAAACACATCTTTACTGCCACAATACTCCCCTTAGTTGTAACATGGAGGGTATCCAATACCTGACTGCCTTGAAGACAAGAATATAAAGTAGTGAGTAGGACCAGATGCAGCTGGAGCAGTTTGTAGAGTTTGAAAGAGGAGAAAACCTCCTGAAAACTCACATTGAACACGTTGGTGAACACATTCAACAACAGATCCTCCTGGAAGACAATACAGCAGCAACTGGTCGGCAGTTACATTGCATTTCTTTTCGTGGTTCACACTGAAATTAATATTTACAGTGGCAGTGACCTTCAGTTGGTGCTCTCGGCTGAAGGCCTTTAAGCTGCCAGCTGGCTGCCATGCAAAGAGCTGAACTTTGTTACACCATAAGCAATCGTGCTTTAGAGCAGTGTTTCTCAACTGGTGGGTCGGGACCCAAAGGTGGGTCGCGGGGCCGTTTTGAGTAGGTCGCAGATGTGTGCATGAGAAAAACGTTTGTCTACTCATTGAGAATGCTGGCATCGGCTACCAACATTACTATCTTTCAGATGCTAGCAGGCCCATTTTAAAGCGAGAGTGAAGATACTAGTACCATATGAAACTAGAAGACCTAATGCATCCATTGGTACCAACATGCCATGCTAGCTTGTTGTGAAGACGGCTAAATTACCCTACAATTTAGACTAGATTCTGTAAATGACTAAGGGAAAATGTTGGTCATGAGGCTAGACCAGTTGAGAACCACTGCTTTAGTGTGTGTGTGTGTGTGTGTGTGTGTGTGTGTGTGTGTGTGTGTGTGTGTGCAGGTTGTCAGGCTGTCAGCTCACAGAGGAAGGCTGTGCTTCTCTGGCCTCAGCTCTGAGCTCCAACCCCTCCCATCTGAGACAGCTGGACTTGAGCTACAATAATCCAGGTGCCTCAGTGAAGCTGCTCTCTGTTGGACTGGAGGATCCACAATGGAGACTGGACTCTCTCAGGTACGGAGAGCAAATGTCTGCTAGAAGGCTGTGCCAACTTGTGAAAAACTGATGTTTGGTCAGGACCCCTTTTTAACGCACTGGATACCCCTCTTTCCTCATTCTTCAAAACCACAACAGCGTAGCAACAACTTGTGTCACGGTTATGTTTAGGCACCTAAAGCAACTTGGTTAAGGTTAGACAAAGGGTTTGGGTTAGGCAGGCTTAAATAATATTAAATGTGACTTACGGTTTAAATGTAGACTTACTTTGAACATGCTGGGAATCGAACAGCGGTCTCCAGCATTGAAGACGAGGGTATATACCCTGCCTGCTCCTCTCTCTCCTCACCTGTTCATGCCCATTTTCTCTGTCCGGAGAATAATATTCATGTATAGAGTCGTTTCCATGTTGCCAGACACTATAATGACAGTTTGAGTCTCCCAGCAGCAAAACAAGCAGTTTTAGCGAACGTTGAATGACGGTGCGCAATTGCCCGACTGGGTTACACTGGTAGTTGTTTGACGAGCTGTAAACAAGGCTATCTCGGTGAGTACTCAACCAATTTGAAAAAATGATGTCATGATGAGTCCCTTAGACACATACAGTGTGGAAAATAGGGTCCAGGTTGAAAAAAAAACAAAGTTATCCTTTAAGGTGTTGTCTTGCTGGCTTGTTCTTGATTTACCACAGACGTGATGTACCATGTTAGAGGTGCCCATCTTGTGGCTGTCTAGAACAGGGATACTCAACTTGCTTTGCCCGGGGGCCACTTTCGTGAAATGATAGAAGGCCAGGGCCAGTTAATAAACAAACAATATACATTTTTCTGTAGCGGATTGTAGGTTTTTGGGGTGTCAGCCAGAGTTTGGTCTGACAATGTTGTGCACACCAGATAGTTAGTTAGGTTAAGTTAGTTAGGTTAAGTACATACATAAGTGCCTGGGTAGCGAGCAGGCGGTATTTGACAATTTAGCAGCTAAATCATAGATTATTGAAAGATATTCCATATTCCAGACTGAAATGCTGTAACAGAAGTGGAGTATTGGCCAGAATGACATGAACATTTGGACACTTATTCAGCGGGTATCTTGCATGTTGCGTTCAGGTGCACTGTTTTTGCAATTCCATCGCGTGCCACACAGGGGCGCCCACGTGCTGCAAGTTGAGTATCACTGGTCTAGAACATACACCACTTCACAACCGTTGAAACATAACCAGCGTTTGACTCATCCTCATTTACAACTTTAAAGAATTTCTCCCACACAGCACTTTTCTGACCTTTTTTCTTAGTTTTCAAGTCCCCTTTCTTTCTTTCTTTCTTTCTTTCTTTCTTTCTTTCTTTTCTGGCTTATTCTGCCTTGCACCCATGCTTGTTTTGAAGGACCCACAGTCATGTCAGGCTAGACGGCTGGCTAAAAAGGTGCCTGACGAAAAATGAAGCTTAAAATATGTTCATAGACTAGAGAATGTAATTAATTAACTCATTCATGGCCAGTTTAGGACTGCCAATATTTAGCACAGGCCAAAGATTTTCATAATTGTTGGTCATCTTTCAAGACCCACAGTAAATTATCTATTAGCACCAAAGTGATTTGCAATACCTCAAAATGAAGATGTACGTCTCTGGGTTCACCAGGGAAAAAAAAGTGAGCTTTTAGCATGTTCTGTACTCTACTTATAGCCATTTATATACACCCTGTTTTCACCAAAAAGGTCTCTCTGAGAAGAGAAATTGCAGAAAATGGCATTTTTGTAAAGCACACAATCTCAGGCAGAACTCGCTCTCAATTCTTTTATTTTGAACTGTATTGACATCAGACATGTAAATATTATTCGTTATGACACAAATGACAAAAAAAAATATATATATATATATATATATATGTATATATATATATACATGAAGTGCTTTTTTTACATTCAACAATACAGTTTACTCAGTGTGAGTGAGTGTGAATGTGTGTGTGTGTGCGCGGGGCCCATGTGTGTCTCTTTACATTACATTACATTTCGTCATTTAGCAGACCTAAATGACCGTCCTGACCGTCCTGACCTCATTCTGAGATGTGGGCTCACAATCGGCTCCTCATCTGAAATAAAAGCAACATATCCTCAGTAAACTATATAATCACATTTAGTACAGAGACAGTGTAGTGTACTAGTCTCAGTATATGATCATAGAATGCAGAGATCAGTGTAGTCTCTCTCTCACACACACACACACACACACACACACACACACACACACACACACTCCTTACCGCGAGATCATCCGGGTCCTGTCGCATTGGAGTCCAGTCTTCCTCGCCCTCGACAGGAAAGTGGCCGTGCTGCTTGGCTCTGTGTGAAAGCCATTTCTGTGGCGAGGCTGCTGTTCTCCTCCTGCTCACAAAGTTGTGACTCCGTCTCGTCTCTTTCGGGGTGGCACACAGGAACGGGGTCCAGGGACCAGGATCGATCATGTTGGTCACGGGTTTGACTACCGCGAACAACTGATCGATGTCCGCTGCCCTGCAGCAAGCCGACCAGCTCGTGCAGCGCGCCGAGGGGCGTTTCAATGGCGTTTCTCCTCTCTGCACAAGGAAGCGCGTTTC
The DNA here is from genome assembly GCF_964638095.1 of Poromitra crassiceps. Taxonomy (NCBI): domain Eukaryota; kingdom Metazoa; phylum Chordata; class Actinopteri; order Beryciformes; family Melamphaidae; genus Poromitra; species Poromitra crassiceps. Next base: position 24,737,610 of record NC_139645.1, read on the forward strand.
TCTGTTTTCTGTTTTTCCTCCTGCTCATTTCAAAACAACAGCTGCGGTATGTGTTTGTTCACGTGTTGTCGGCTTGTCTTAGATGCCAGGGACCTGATACCATGTCACAGGCTGGGGAAGTCTTTGAACTACGCGCTGCACTAATAAAAACAAAAACACGTCAAACACGTCTTTGGCGGGGAGGGCTATTCCTGATAACACGTCAAAGACGTCTTTGGCGGTGAATGAGTTAATATTAATTGTCCTCATTAATGATACATCATGTCATCCGCTCGCCACCCATCCACATTAATCATAGTTATAACTGTGGCCCGTGCATCTCTACTGCACCATGATATTGGCACAACATCGTTATCAGACGATAATGGCTTCGCCTTATAATCACAAATGTAATTTCTGCCGATATGACATACTGATAAAAAGATGCTGCAATTATGCTCAAATGCTTGAATGAACGTTGTTGTTGTCGCTAGTGGAACATAGATAGCTCTGTGGAGCCGATGGGAGCTACTATACGGTTGTGCTAATGATAAGAGCTGATAATCTGTTGAAAATGTATTTTTCCTGGTTGAAAAAACACAGTAATAAGCAGCGGGACTGCAAACTGTGCTTTCAGAAAGGCTCTTATCAAGAGCGGGACCGCCACTGATGTCTGATATTGTGGCTAACCAGAACTTCTCGTTTGGTCAGGAAATAGCTATGTATTTGCTGCTAAATCGAGCTGTGGCTCCTCATTGTAGCTTCATGCTGTTCAGTTCACACAGTTCAGTTATGGAGAGAGAAGATTTTGAATGAAACTGAAACGTTCAGCTGTTGATCCTGAATCTGAGAGTGGATTCAGTGGCTTTGAATAGTGTGAACCAGAAGCGGAGCGGACAGCCGCACACACACACACACACACACACGTGCGCATTTTCAAGACCCGGCCCCGCCCGTCCCCGCGACGTGCAATACCGACCCCGCTCCGCGAACCTGCATCAATCAGTACCGCAACCCACCCAGCCCCGCAGACATGAGACCCGCGCCCCGACCCGGAACCGCATATATATAATAACCATTAATCTGCAGTGCAAACATTTTGTAGTGACCCTAACGAAACTGCCACCGTTTCACACGGGAGGCGAACAGCAGTCTTTCGGCCGAGACTCGTCAGCTGATGTACGTTAATTAGCTTTTAGCAGCTGCTAGCTCACTAACCAGCTGGATAGCTCTGCTATCAGACACACAGACAGTTACAGCAAGCAAAGTGACTTACCAGCTATTTCCAATATGTCCAGTATAATCCATACTGCCTTTATGATCGCTGTTGCAGGAACATAAATCCACTTTTACAACGTTCAACCTCTCCACTTTCATGGTATGATGACATGTTGTTGCCTGTTGCTATGATGAAAACAGCCAGTGGGTATGGTTGTAGTGGAGGCTAACGTTAGCCTTCTACAGTATCTGTCCGCCTCGTATTGTCTCCAATCAATCACCTTGACCCCGCAGCTGAGTTTTGAATGTGTTGTGCAGTCCATAGCGTCACACAATGCACAGTATGTGCATACTTGAAACGATGCCGGTTATGTAAACAAAGCAGAAAACGTGCTTTCAGAAACTTTTCTCCTCTTCCCTCTGTCTGCATCTCAGAGTCAGACCAGCTGCCAGACACACCCCCTGCCAGACACACCCCCTGCCAGACACACCCCCTGCCAGACACACCCCCTGCCTCAGTCTGAGTGCAACAGAAAAACATACATTGCTCATACATTGTCGTTGTTCCACCTGCACCCCGTCCTTTTACCCGGCGGCCCGACCCGGTAATTTACAGAGGTGTATTTTTTACCCACACCCGTGTTTTTTTTGCAGGCACCCGGCGGGGCCCCACGGAACCCCGACCCGGTGCAGGACTCTGGCGCATGCACAAACGCACACACACACACACACACGGCCTCTTGTTACATGACGTCAGGCTCCACACTCATTACTCGTTACCTAACTTTATGATGGTTAATTTAAAGAGTCTCTCCTCAACACTGCAGCTGCTCCACCAGTTATTCTATATCAGTCTGTCTCCTCAACACTGCAGCTGCTCCACCAGCTATTTTCTATCAGTCTGTCTCCTCAACACTGCAGCTGCTCCACCAGTTATTATCTATAAGTCTGTCTCCTCAACACTGCAGCTGCTCCACCAGCTATTTTCTATCAGTCTGTCTCCTCAACACTGCAGCTGCTCCACCAGTTATTCTCTATCAGTCTGTCTCCTCAACACTGCAGCTGCTCCACCAGTTATTCTCTATCAGTCTGTCTCCTCAACACTGCAGCTGCTCCACCAGTTATTTTCTATCAGTCTGTCTCCTCAACACTGCAGCTGCTCCACCAGTTATTTTCTATCAGTCTGTCTCCTCAACACTGCAGCTGCTCCTCCAGTTATTATCTATCAGTTTGTCTCCTCAACACTGCAGCTGCTCCTCCAGTTATTTTCTATCAGTCTGTCTCCTCAACACTGCAGCTGCTCCACCAGTTATTATCTATCAGTCTGTCTCCTCAACACTAGGGATGGGAATCGAGAACCGGTTCTTGTTGAGAACCGGGTCCCAGTGGATCGATTCCTTGGAATCGTTAGCCAACGTCCTGAACGATTCCACTATCGATTCCATGCACGATGACGTCACACGCTGCGACACGCACGCAACGCAGCCTTGTTTTGTTTCCAGCCACCATGGCGTCTAGGCAGAAGCAAAACGATGACCACAGTGCCACTTGCAATGCTTGCAACACCTCTATTTCGTCAAAGGGGGGAAATACTAGAAATATGCAGAAACATTTGTCCACACAGCATGCAATAATTTTGGAGGAATGTCACGTTTTTGATGTGCTACGGAGTGACGATAACGTGGCTAACAGCAGCGCGGCTAACGTTAGCGCGTCATCTGTTAATATGGAGAGTAAACTCCTCCAGACCCTGTCTATTGTGTAAACCAGATTTCACCAATACTCCATTTCCATCCATTTAATTTAGAGGATGATGACGTTCAGAGTCAGACTGGTTCAGAGGCTGGTAGTCGCTCTGGGTCAGAGGCTGCAGCGAGTACTTCTTGTGCAGCTCTAGCCCCTCCATACCCAGGCAGGGAAGAGTAAAATGACCGAGGCGAGGGTAAACGAATGTCACCGAGCAGTGACTAAGTTTGTCTGACATGCCAGCTAAAGTAAAATGTCCAAAGTTGCATGTTGTCATTCTAACCACTAGTTCTGTTTCATTCATTCCCACTATATATTTTCTATAGGGAGATGACAAAGATGCTCAACCCAAAATACAAACCCCCAAACAGAGCCAGTTTAACAGACACACTGATCCCTGCTTGGTATGGGATTGAAAAGAGCAATCTGATCTCAGAGCTGAATAATAATACATAATTATAATAATAATAATCTAAAAGAAAATTAATGTTAATAAACCCGTTTGTACTCTTTTTTTCCCCCCCCCTTGCCCAATGAGAATCGATAAGAGAATCGATAAGGAATCGGATCGATAAGCAGAATCGAAAATGGAATCGGAATCGCTAAAATCTTATCAATTCCCATCCCTACTCAACACTGCAGCTGCTCCTCCAGTTATTTTCTATCAGTCTGTCTCCTCAACACTGCAGCTGCTCCTCCAGTTATTATCTATCAGTCTGTCTCCTCAACACTGCAGCTGCTCCACCAGTTATTTTCTATCAGTCTGTCTCCTCAACACTACAGCTGCTCCACCAACTATTTTCTATCAGTCTGTCTCCTCAACACTGCAGCTGCTTCTCCAGTTATTTTCTATCAGTCTGTCTCCTCAACACTGCAGCTGCTCCTCCAGTTATTATCTATCAGTCTGTCTCCTCAACACTGCAGCTGCTCCTCCAGTTATTCTCTATCAGTCTGTCTCCTCAACACTGCAGCTGCTCCACCAGTTATTTTCTATCAGTCTGTCTCCTCAACACTGCAGCTGCTCCACCAGTTATTTTCTATCAGTCTGTCTCCTCAACACTGCAGCTGCTCCACCAGTTATTCTCTATCAGTCTGTCTCCTCAACACTGCAGCTGCTCCTCCAGTTATTATCTATCAGTCTGTCTCCTCAACACTGCAGCTGCTCCACCAGTTATTATCTATCAGTCTGTCTCCTCAACACTGCAGCTGCTCCACCAGTTATTTTCTATCAGTCTGTCTCCTCAACACTGCAGCTGCTCCTCCAGTTATTCTCTATCAGTCTGTCTCCTCAACACTGCAGCTGCTCCTCCAGTTATTTTCTATCAGTCTGTCTCCTCAACACTGCAGCTGCTCCTCCAGTTATTTTCTATCAGTCTGTCTCCTCAACACTGCAGCTGCTCCACCAGTTATTCTCTATCAGTATGTCTCCTCAACACTGCAGCTGCTCCACCAGTTATTCTCTATCAGTCTGTCTCCTCAACACTGCAGCTGCTCCTCCAGTTATTTTCTATCAGTCTGTCTCCTCAACACTGCAGCTGCTCCTCCAGTTATTTTCTATCAGTCTGTCTCCTCAACACTGCAGCTGCTCCTCCAGTTATTCTCTATCAGTCTGTCTCCTCAACACTGCAGCTGCTCCACCAGTTATTTTTTATCAGTCTATCTCCTCAACACTGCAGCTGCTTCTCCAGGTATTTTCTATCAGTCTGTCTCCTCAACACTGCAGCTGCTCCTCCAGGTATTTTCTATCAGTCTGTCTCCTCAACACTGCAGCTGCTCCTCCAGTTATTCTCTATCAGTCTGTCTCCTCAACACTGCAGCTGCTCCACCAGTTATTCTCTATCAGTCTGTCTCCTCAACACTGCAGCTGCTCCTCCAGTTATTCTCTATCAGTCTGTCTCCTCAACACTGCAGCTGCTCCTCCAGTTATTTTCTATCAGTCTGTCTCCTCAACACTGCAGCTGCTCCTCCAGTTATTCTCTATCAGTCTGTCTCCTCAACACTGCAGCTGCTCCACCAGTTATTCTCTATCAGTCTGTCTCCTCAACACTGCAGCTGCTCCTCCAGTTATTTTCTATCAGTCTGTCTCCTCAACACTGCAGCTGCTCCTCCAGGTATTTTCTATCAGTCTGTCTCCTCAACACTGCAGCTGCTCCACCAGTTATTATCTATCAGTATGTCTCCTCAACACTGCAGCTGCTCCACCAGTTATTCTCTATCAGTCTGTCTCCTCAACACTGCAGCTGCTCCTCCAGTTATTCTCTATCAGTCTGTCTCCTCAACACTGCAGCTGCTCCTCCAGTTATTTTCTATCAGTCTGTCTCCTCAACACTGCAGCTGCTCCTCCAGTTATTCTCTATCAGTCTGTCTCCTCAACACTGCAGCTGCTCCACCAGTTATTTTCTATCAGTCTATCTCCTCAACACTGCAGCTGCTCCTCCAGTTATTCTCTATCAGTCTGTCTCCTCAACACTGCAGCTGCTCCTCCAGTTATTCTCTATCAGTCTGTCTCCTCAACACTGCAGCTGCTCCACCAGCTATTTTCTATCAGTCTGTCTCCTCAACACTGCAGCTTCTCCTCCAGTTATTTTCTATCAGTCTGTCTCCTCAACACTGCAACTGCTCCTCCAGTTATTATCTATCAGTCTGTCTCCTCTTCTCAACACTGCAGCTGCTCCACCAGTTATTTTCTATCAGTCTGTCTCCTCAACACTACAGCTGCTCCACCAACTATTTTCTATCAGTCTGTCTTCTCAACACTGCAGCTGCTTCTCCAGTTATTCTCTATCAGTCTGTCTCCTCAACACTGCAGCTGCTCCTCCAGTTATTTTCTATCAGTCTGTCTCCTCAACACTGCAGCTGCTCCACCAGTTATTCTCTATCAGTATGTCTCCTCAACACTGCAGCTGCTCCTCCAGTTATTTTCTATCAGTCTGTCTCCTCAACACTGCAGCTGCTCCACCAGTTATTCTCTATCAGTCTGTCTCCTCAACACTGCAGCTGCTCCACCAGTTATTTTCTATCAGTCTATCTCCTCAACACTGCAGCTGCTCCTCCAGTTATTCTCTATCAGTCTGTCTCCTCAGCTGCTCCTCCAGTTATTTTCTATCAGTCTGTCTCCTCAACACTGCAGCTGCTCCTCCAGTTATTCTCTATCAGTCTGTCTCCTCAGCTGCTCCTCCAGTTATTTTCTATCAGTCTGTCTCCTCAACACTGCAGCTGCTCCTCCAGTTATTTTCTATCAGTCTGTCTCCTCAACACTGCAGCTTCTCCTCCAGTTATTTTCTATCAGTCTGTCTCCTCAACACTGCAACTGCTCCTCCAGTTATTATCTATCAGTCTGTCTCCTCTTCTCAACACTGCAGCTGCTCCACCAGTTATTTTCTATCAGTCTGTCTCCTCAACACTACAGCTGCTCCACCAACTATTTTCTATCAGTCTGTCTTCTCAACACTGCAGCTGCTTCTCCAGTTATTCTCTATCAGTCTGTCTCCTCAACACTGCAGCTGCTCCTCCAGTTATTTTCTATCAGTCTGTCTCCTCAACACTGCAGCTGCTCCACCAGTTATTCTCTATCAGTATGTCTCCTCAACACTGCAGCTGCTCCACCAGTTATTTTCTATCAGTCTGTCTCCTCAACACTGCAGCTGCTCCTCCAGTAATTTTCTATCAGTCTGTCTCCTCAACACTGCAGCTGCTCCTCCAGTTATTCTCTATCAGTCTGTCTCCTCAACACTGCAGCTGCTCCTCCAGTTATTCTCTATCAGTCTGTCTCCTCAACACTGCAGCTGCTCCTCCAGTTATTCTCTATCAGTCTGTCTCCTCAACACTGCAGCTGCTCCTCCAGGTATTTTCTATCAGTCTGTCTCCTCAACACTGCAGCTGCTCCTCCAGTTATTCTCTATCAGTCTGTCTCCTCAACACTGCAGCTGCTCCACCAGTTATTATCTATCAGTCTGTCTCCTCAACACTGCAGCTGCTCCACCAGTTATTCTCTATCAGTCTGTCTCCTCAACACTGCAGCTGCTCCACCAGTTATTCTCTATCAGTCTGTCTCCTCAACACTGCAGCTGCTCCTCCAGTTATTCTCTATCAGTCTGTCTCCTCAACACTGCAGCTGCTCCTCCAGGTATTTTCTATCAGTCTGTCTCCTCAACACTGCAGCTGCTCCTCCAGTTATTATCTATCAGTCTGTCTCCTCAACACTGCAGCTGCTCCTCCAGTTATTTTCTATCAGTCTGTCTCCTCAACACTGCAGCTGCTCCACCAACTATTTTCTATCAGTCTGTCTCCTCAACACTGCAGCTGCTCCTCCAGTTATTATGCCTCCGCCGGCGAAGCCAGGCCGAAGGCATTATGGATCCGGGTTGTCCGTCCGTACGTACGGCCGGCCGGCCGTCCGTACGGATGTCCGTCCGTACGGATGTCCGTCCGTACGGATGTCCGTCCGTACGGATGTTTGTTAACGCCATATCTGAGGAACGCCTTGACGGAATTTCATCAGATTCGCCTTAAACATTCACTTAGGCTCAAGGATGATCTGATTAGATTTTGGTGGTCCAAGGTCAAAGGTCAAGGTCACTGTGACCTCTCAAACGCCATTTTCAAGCTTGTTAACGCGATATCTGAGGAACAACTTGACGAAATTTCATCAGATTCGCCTTAAACATTCACTTAGGCTCAAGGATGATCTGATTAGATTTTGGTGGTCCAAGGTCAAAGGTCAAGGTCACTGTGACCTCTCGAACGCCATTTTCAAGCTTGTTAACGCGATATCTGAGGAACAACTTGACGAAATTTCATCAGATTCGCCTTAAACATTCACTTAGGCTCAAGGATGATCTGATTAGATTTTGGTGGTCCAAGGTCAAAGGTCAAGGTCACTGTGACCTCTCGAACGCCATTTTCAAGCTTGTTAACGCGATATCTGAGGAACAACTTGACGAAATTTAATCAGATTCGCCTTAAACATTCACTTAGGCTCAAGCATGATCTGATTAGATTTTGGTGGTCCAAGGTCAAAGGTCAAGGTCACTGTGACCTCTCGAACGCCATTTTCAAGCTTGTTAACGCGATATCTGAGGAACAACTTGACGAAATTTCATCAGATTCGCCTTAAACATTCACTTAGGCCCAAGGATGATCTGATTACATTTTGGTGGTCCAAGGTCAAAGGTCAAGGTCACTGTGACCTCTCAAACGCCATTTTCCTGCTTGTTAACGCGATATCTCACGAATGCCTTGACGGAATTTCATCAAATTTGCCTCAAACATCGCCTTAGACTCAAGGATGATCTGATTAGAGTTTGGTGGTCAAAGGTCAAAGGTCAAGGTGAGCTCTCAAACGCCATTTTCAAGCTTGTTAACGCGATATCTCAGGAATGCCTTGACGCAATTGAATCTAACTTGTCTCAAACATCGACTTCGACTCAAGGATGAACTGATTACATTTTGGTGGTCAAAGGTCAAGGTCACTGTGACCTCTCACACACCCAATTTCCAAGCTCTGTAACGCAACATCACAGGAGCGCCTTGATGGAATTTCTTCCAATTTGCCTCAAATGGCGATTTGGACTCAAGAATTAACTAATGGCGGAGGCATAAGTCCGCGTTGCGTTCGTTCTAGTTTTCTATCAGTCTCTCTCCTCAACACTGCAGCTGCTCCTCCAGTTATTATCTATCAGTCTGTCACCTCAACACTGCAGCTGCTCCACCAGTTATTATCTATCAGTCTGTCTCCTCAACACTGCAGCTGCTCTACCAGTTATTTTCTATCAGTCTGTCTCCTCAACACTGCAGCTGCTCCTCCAGTTATTTTCTATCAGTCTGTCTCCTCAACACTGCAGCAGCTCCTCCAGTTATTTTCTATCAGTCTGTCTCCTCAACACTGCAGCTGCTCCACCAGTTATTCTCTATCAGTCTGTCTCCTCAACACTACAGCTGCTCCACCAGTTATTATCTATCAGTCTGTCTCCTCAACACTGCAGCTGCTCCACCAGTTATTATCTATCAGTCTGTCTCCTCAACACTGCAGCTGCTCCTCCAGTTATTATCTATCAGTTTGTCTCCTCAACACTGCAGCTTCTCCACCAGTTATTCTCTATCAGTCTGTCTCCTCAACACTGCAGCTGCTCCTCCAGTTATTATCTATCAGTTTGTCTCCTCAACACTGCAGCTTCTCCACCAGTTATTATCTATCAGTATGTCTCCTCAACACTGCAGCTGCTCCTCCAGTTATTATCTATCAGTCTGTCTCCTCAACACTACAGCTGCTCCACCAGTTATTCTCTATCAGTCTGTCTCCTCAACACTGCAGCTGCTCCACCAGTTATTATCTATCAGTCTGTCTCCTCAACACTGCAGCTGCTCCTCCAGTTCTGTGTCTTGAGGCCAAATGTAGTTTTTCTTTAAAGTCTAAAGTTCATGAGGTGGGAGAAGAGAAACCACGCCGCTGTCTGTCAGTGGAGGTTTATTAAAATCTGATAGAGAACTGAGGCCTCTGATTACTGGTGCTACTAGTGTCCAGTAAACTAAAAGCACAGGAAGCCGCCATATTGGTCTGCAGTAAACGTTACTATGGTTACAGACATTATTGACAGGAGTGGAGTGACTCGTGTTAGCGTACAGACTCAGTCTGGTCATGTGACTCAGGTCTGCACCAACATGAACATTGACTCTGATTCATGAAGTCAGTGTGAACAGAGCTGCTAGAAGCTGTGAAATATTGTTTGATGTTGAATGGATGATATTAGTGATGGCGTCTGGAAAAATCACTCCTATGGAAGGTTATGAAGGTTATTTGTTCATGATCAAAGAGATGATGCTGTCTAACTTTATTTACCCCCCTCCCCCACAGTGTGGACCATGATGCAGTGCGGTGGTTGAAACCAGGCCTGAGGAAGTGTAAGTGTGTATTTAGTTTGATTCAGTTTCTATTGAAATAGAAAGCTCATGTGTGACATCTATTCATTCAAATCCTATTCTGAAACAAGATGGCTGACAAAATGTGTTATGATGAAATTGAAGAAATGAACTGTCAGTCTGTTAATACCATAAAACTTGAATTAAAAGCCAAGTCCCATATAGACACCATTCCCTTTCAGTGTCCAGATGTAGCTACACGTTTTGAAAAATAAATGCTGGCCTAATTATTTATTTATTTATTTATCTGTTTGTTTATTTACTTGCATTCAAACGTCCCAGGTCAGATCACTACAGAGAGAAAAAATTGCGACCTGAAATTCAAGCTGTCAGTTTTTTCTTTTTACTGAGAATGAACCGTGGAATGACGGTGCACAATTGCCCGACTGGGTTACACTGGTAGGTGTTTGACGATAATGCTCGAGCTGTAAACAAGGCTAGCTTGGTGAGTACTCAACCAATCTAAAAAATTATGTCACAATAAGTCCCTTAGACACATACAGTGTGGAAAATAGGGTCCAGGTTGGGGAAAAAACAAAATTATCCTTTAAGCGCCCTCACAAAGTTTGAAGTTGATCCGACAAATAGTTCTAGAGATAAACCACTTTCTGTGTTTGCCAGTAGGTGGCGTTATGCCGAGTCTGTGTGTGTGGGTTGAGGTGTGTGTGTGTGTGTGTGTGTGTGTGTGTGTGTGTAGGGTGTATCGGTCACAAAAGTGACATGGGGTCACATGGTGACTAATGGCCCAATTCCACAGCAGCTAGTAGCGCGGTCCGGCTCCGCTCGACTCGACTTTTGGTCTCATCCCACCGTCAAAAACCGGCCCAGCTCGGTTTGATTTGAGGCCGAGTCGTGCTACTTTTGGTCCCTGCCTCGTCGGGGTACTTCGGGCTGGCGAGTAGGTCCCAAATGGTGACGTAAAACTCTGATGGCTACTGATTGGTCAGAGAGAATCGTGTTTACTCTGTCTACTGACTGTCAATGCAATGCTGGCGGCTGCATACCAGTTTAGTGGTCTTACCTTATCTTCTGTTATGTATATTTCCATCAGTATTTTGTGTCGCTGCCTTCACCTCCGGTGAAATAAAATCTTGGCGGGTGTTCAATTGTCTGAGAAAAAAGTCCGCTGCTCGCTCAGGGAGCTCTGTAGCTGAGTGGAGGCTGCAGCGCTCCGCTAGGCCGCAGCGGGTGTTTGGAAGCCCCGGTCTTGCCTGGTGAGAGGCTGCGGGGTAGAGGCTTCACTCTGTTGCGCCTCTCCCGTCCCCGCACAGCGCAGCGCATGCCTGTGATATCACAGGCATGCGCTGCCCATGTACACTGTAGGTCATTTAGAGGCACCAGTATTTCATAAACAGTTTAAAAGTTCTGTGGATGGATTTAATTGTAACGTTATGTTATAGCCGAAGGACAGATATGCGGTCGCTATTTTTAGACGACCAGCTGTGGGCGGGGGTGGGTGGGGGCAGATCATCCGCGGTGGAAGCAAAACGTCCATAGGGCTGATACGATTAGAGCCGAGTGGTGACGAGCTGTACAGGGCAGTAAAATGTGGTGGAAATGAGCCATAACAGACAGCGCTACCTACCCTGCCTCCACAACTTGATTATAGGAGTCAGTCTGAGCAGAAGCAGAGCACACACACACACACACACACACATACATACATACACACACGAGCACACACACACACACACATACACATACACATAAACACACATACACACACAAACACACATACACACACACACACATACACACGCGCGAACACACACATACACATAACACACATACACACATACATACACACAGACGCGCACGCACGCACACGCACACACACACACACACACACACACACACACACACACACACACACACACACACACACACACACACACACACACATACACACACACACACACACACATACATACATACATACCGTAGCCTACATACATACATACTTGCTGGAGCCAGATCTGTTTTGTATTCCTTTTGTCACCCTCTGCTGGTTGTTGTGGGTAGTTTCTTCTGGAAGCAGAAGCTGCTTCTCTTTGTGCCTGAGGCAGGCAGCCACACTTGCCTGCTGGCTACAACACTGACTACGTTTACATGCACACAATATTCCGCTTTTTTCCCATATTCGGAAAATGACAATATTCCGACTAAATTAATAATCCACTAATATTCCCATTTACATGCAGCCGTAGCTCGCCCTCCCCGACACGTGAGGGAGGGGGGGAGAGAGAGAGATGCAGGTAGGCGGAGCCGCAGAGTTTTTCTGTTGAGAATAAACAGAGCAGCACTATACTTATAATCGGATCGATAGGTCAGTCGGATTCAAAATGTCTCATATAAACACCTTAGCCGACCCGATTCACCCGGATCGTTTTACATTTTCGATCGTATTGAAAGAGGTAGTCTACGCCGATTGATACTCAGCTTGATGCCGCATATAAACGGCTGAATATAGTGGATTCTGTTGATAGAGTGGATTATTCATTCTGCGCATGCGCTCTCTAGTGCAGAAGAACTGGACGGTGGTTGAGACAAACTTCTTAATAGAAACCCTGAGAGCGGTACATTCTTCTTCTTCTCCTGGCCAAATATCTCTGGAGGATGATTAACTGCTGAGACCGTAGAGCCGCAAATGACAGCACGTGCGATTACATAACTGCAAAAGTGTGCGATTATTATTATTTGTTCATGTCTTTTTGAGTGTGTGCCTCCTCTAAACTAACGTTACACGCGACGCAGCAAACACACGTTTCTCTGGGTTACACCCTGCCTTTTCGAAACCCCCCCACTCCGAAGATCGACCTCCATTCTTCGTAATGGAGGGGTTTTCCCATTTTTTTAAAGGCACCGCTATTCCGAATGGGGACATCCCCTCCATTTCGAAACCCCCCCACTCCGAAATTGATTTTCAAGTCCATATTTCTCCGAGTTTCCTGCATCAAACACTGCAACTCGTTGTTTTTTATTGAAAATATGCATAGGCGGCGCTAGACCATCGGGAATGGGGAAGAAATTTCCTCAGATTTTCATAAAACAAAATCAGTTCAACCCAACTGGCATTCACAAATAAGAACATCCTCATCTTGCTAATATATGACTCAATGAACCTTATTCAACTGTGAGCATTTGACTCAAAGTTACAATAAAAAAAATTCAAACACTTTTCACGGTATGAATGTGGGCGTGTGTAACAGCTCACCTTTAGATGTGGAGAAAACATCATTTATGATTTAGATCCTGTCGGCGTGTCAGGAGATATAAATAATCAGTTGAATATACAGATCCTTGTGCTCTCGGATTACGCATTTGACAAACTTGACAAACTGTATGGCAAGACAACATAAATGAACAATGTTTAGTGATTGTAGAGATATCTCTGTGCACCTGCAGAAAACTGCGAGCCAGGAATGCGCAAGACCACACCTGGTATTTAGACCAGCAGAGTGGAAAGTCTGTGTGCCAAAAAATAAAAATAAAAACACTGCTCCGGGCTCGATACGCGCTTAACTAGAGTGTGCATTGTCAAGGTGTAGCCTATTTCTTTGCGGAGTGGGGGAGAAAGCAAGCGGGACAGCTGTGCCCAGTCCCTGAGCAGCGGCTCGCGCAATTCTGAACAACACAGAGTGCAAACATGTCTGTGATCCACAGCTGATTTTAGGATGTATCCAACGTTCCTATATCTGAATGCAGCAGGCTCGTGTTTAGTGCTATAGCGAAATTATATGAAGACAGTGACATATAATAAAAAAACAATGAGTTGAAACGTTTATTTCAAGCTGCAGGAATGCAGGAAACTCGGAGAAATATGGACTTGAAAATCAATTTCGGAGTGGGGGGGTTTCGGAGTGGGGGGGTTAAATCAATTTCAATTTCGGAGTGGGGGGGTTTCGGAATAGGGGGGTTTCTGAGTGGGGGTGTGTCGGAACGGTGGTGTTTCGGAATGGAAGGCGGTCCCCGTTTCTCTGCCATCACACTGGGCATCAACACTAGCGTAGCGGGAGACTTCTCCCATGCACTCCCGCAAATAAGTAATGTTATGCGCAGCAAGGTTCACAAACATAACATCTTACCGAGAGAGAGGGAGAGAACATCCATGATCGCTAACAGCTAGCTATGCTAATAACTAGCTAGCCATTCAGAAACGCATGTAAACAGCCATGTGATTAGCGAGAACATCAGTAAAATAAGGAGAGAGCTGCAGGTGCTTATGCAGAACTAGTGCACGATTAAGTGCACAGTGGGTAATGACCCGCTGTGATGAAGAATATAGCGAGATTTACAAGGTTGATAGCAGAGAAAACACTGTCACAGCTGTTTGCAGCAGCACCTCCAGGTTTCTAACGCTAACTAGTCTGTCACATGATGCCTTCATGGTCCCTCGATAAAGTCTGCAGATGCACGTTACCTCGTCTCACTCTCAAGAAGCGTCACGTGAGTGTGGCGTTTAAGGCCATCTGTCGCTACAAAAAGAATAAACGAGATGTATTATTGCAGGCCTCCTTGACAGACATGTAACTAACTTTGCAGTCTGAGCCATCTTCTATGTGCTGTAACTCAGTTACTATTTTTCTAGTGTTTCTTTTTTACATGTTTGGGACAGGCAAATTGTTTTTTTAAAGATAATTTTATTTCAAATTGTTTTATTTATTTAGTTTTAATATATTTTAAATGGTAATATATTTCATGTAATTTATTCTGTGATAGGCTACGTGAAACTGTGGTATTTTTGTCCAAGGTTATCATACCGTCAAAAACTCATGCCGGCACATCCCTAGATACCATTTGTTTATTATATCGCAATCACAATCGCGAATCGCAATATTGTCCAGCATAATCGCTAATCGCAGCTTTCCCCCAAATCGTGCAGCACTAGATCCATTTTTCCAGAGGTAAACAGGAAAAGTGGTAGACGGAAGTGCACCTCTTCTTCTCTGCAGGTAGTGGGAGAGACCGTTTGTGCATGTCTGTAATCGGTTTCAGCTGGGGCCATGTATACGCAGATTAAACGTGGATCGCTTTATTTAGCGTTGTTGTATACAGATCAAATCAGATTCGTATAATCCGATTGATTTCAATCAGATTGAGGAAAACAATCCATGTAAACGGGGCTACTGTTTCTTCACCTAAAAGTCACATAGAGGCCATTTACACCTGGCATTAACATGCGTTTTCTGCCATCAGATTGCAATCCGATTGTATTTTATCACTTGAAAGTACAGGTGTAAACACCCCCAAAATGCATTGAAGAAGGATTGCAATCTGATCGGCCAAACCACCTCCGGAGGTGGTCAGGGACGCATTATGACAACATTTAACACAAGTGTAAATGCAATGCGTCCTCTCAAAACGCATTCAGCAACTACCATACGGAAATACATAATCTTGGGAAGTCGGTGACGGCGCGCACACCTAACGCAATTCCCCGGCAGCACCGCACCGGTGTGTGCCCTCATCTCGCCGCTGTGCCAGATGCGCACACACACAGGCAGCCTGTCACCATGGACCGGCTAAAAACGATCTATCTCTTCCCCGCTCCGCTTTTGCACAACAATCGTAGCGTTGCTTCAAAGTTTTGCTGCAGAGGTTTTGCCACGGCTGTAACCACCTGTGTTGCGTTCAGGTAACATCCTAAATTACATTGTTATACAATTGAGAGCATAATTTCTCTTTTATATCAACACTTCTCCTTTGGAAAAGGAGCGGAAAATGAAAGGAAAATGAGGGAGAAAGGGTTCGAACCCTTTCCCCCTCATTTTCCTTTCAGATAAAAGAGAAATTATGCTCTCAATTGTATAACATTGTAATTTAGGATGTTACCTGAACGCAACACAGGTGGTTACAGCCAATGACATGCACGGAAAACGTATGTATGTGTGTGTGTGTCTCGGACCCAGTGTCATTGTCAATAAACAGATAAAGAAATAGATGCAGTGCTGCGTGATCGGCCATCGTTTTGTCCAGGTGAAGGGGACGTTCACTGTGCATTTGAGCTTAACAATAACCTCTATTTCCCTGTGCATGTATGCAAACATGCATGCACACGTTCAGGGAGCGCGCGCGTGATGACGTTCGAGCTGGAGAGCAATCGGATTGCAATCTGTTCACCCAAAACGCATGTTAGTGCCAGGTGTAAATGGAATCAGGCTGAAGTGATAAAATACAATCTGATTGCAATCTGATGGCAGAAAACGCATGTTAATGCCAGGTGTAAATGGCCTCATAGATGCATCATGATGTGTTTGATGTCTGGTGTTTAGTTTAGCATGTTGACTTCATGATGTCTTGTCTAAGTTAGCAGCTTGTGATTTGGGCTTGTAGGTAAGTTTGCTTTGTCCACATCAGCAGCTGTTGACTTGATTGTTTGTTCTGCATCAAATCAGATGCTTTGATAAGTGACATTTAAACAAACTAGGAACCGATTCCTGCAGCTCACATTCACAGCTCTGCTGCTGTGTGGCCTCGCCTGCAGCTCTGCTGCTGTGTGGCCTCGCCTGCAGCTCTGCTGCTGTGTGGCCTTGCCTGCAGCTCTGCTGCTGTGTGGCCTCGCCTGTCTTATTGGTGCTCGCACAATGTCTCCCTCTCTCTCTCCCTCAGTATCTCCCTCCCTCTCCTCTCTCTCCCCCCTCTCCTCCTCTCTCTCTCTCTCCCTCCCTCAGTCTCTGTCCCTCTCCTCTCTCTCCCTCAGCCTCTCCCTCATTTATCTATCGCTCTCCTCTCCCTCTCCCCTCTCTCTCCCTCTCTCTCCCTCCCTCTCCTCCTCTCCCTCTCTCTCCCTCTCTCTCCCTCCCTCAGTCGCTCTCCCTCCCCTCTCTCTACTCCTCTTCCTCTCTCTCCCTCAGTCTCTCTGCCTCTCTCTCCTCCTCTCTCTCCCTCCCTCAGTCTCTATCTCTCTCCTGTCTTTCCCTCAGTCTCTCTCCCTTCCTCTCCTCTCTCTCCCTCTCCTCCCTCAGTCTCTCCCTCTCTCTCTCCCTCTCCCTCCCTCTCCTCCTCTCCCTCTCTCTCCCTCAGTCTCTCTCCCTCTCTCTCTCTCCCTCAGTCTCTCTCCTCACTCTCCTCCTCTCCCTCTCCCTCCCTCAGTCTCTCTCCCTCTCTCTCTCTCCCTCAGTCTCTCCCCCTCTCTCTCTCTCTCTCTCTCTCTCCCTCTCCTCCTCAACCTCTCTCTCCCTCAGTCTCTCTCCCTCAGTCTCTCTCCCCCTCTCTCTCTCTCTCTCCCTCTCCTCCTCAACCTCTCTCTCCCTCAGACCCCCTTCTCACCAAACATGATCAACTCACATGTACTCACACTCACCCTGTCAAGTCCTGTCCTGCTGCTGCAGTGTGGTTGGCTGCTTTGCTGTATTTCCGTCTTCAATTGGTCTATTTTGGTTTTGGCCCCTCCTCTCGTCTTGTCGTTTGTGATGTCCTGACGCCAGGTATCCCAGCATGCTTTGCAAGGTGACGAGCGACAGACGGCAGGGAGGGAAGGAGGGGCCATTTCGAATTCGACCAATTGAAGACGGAAATACAGAAGGGCAGCCAACCACGCTGTAGCAGCGGGCAGGGCTTAACAGGGCGATAGCAAGTACATCGCTCACCGCCCATGTTGGTGTGCAGGGGCCGTCAGTCTCTCTCCCTCTCCTCCTCTCTCCCTCAGTCTCTCTCCCTCCCTCTGCTCCTCTCCCTCTCCTCTCTCCCTCAGTCTCCCTCTGCTCCTCTCCCTCTCCTCCTCTCTCCCTCAGTCTCTCTCCCTCTCTCTCTCTCCCTCAGTCTCTCGCCCTCAGTCTCCCTCCCTCCCTCTGCTCCTCTCCCTCTCCTCCTCTCTCCCTCAGTCTCTCTCCCTCCCTCTGCTCCTCTCCCTCTCCTCCTCTCTCCCTCAGTCTCTCTCCCTCTCTCTCTCTCCCTCAGTCTCTCGCCCTCAGTCTCCCTCCCTCCCTCTGCTCCTCTCCCTCTCCTCCTCTCTCCCTCAGTCTCTCTCCCTCCCTCTGCTCCTCTCCCTCTCCTCCTCTCTCCCTCAGTCTCTCTCCCTCCCTCTCTCTCCCTCAGTCTCTCTCCCTCTCTCTCTCTCCCTCAGTCTCTCGCCCTCAGTCTCCCTCCCTCCCTCTGCTCCTCTCCCTCTCCTCCTCTCTCCCTCAGTCTCTCTCCCTCTCTCTCTCTCCCTCAGTCTCTCGCCCTCAGTCTCCCTCCCTCCCTCTGCTCCTCTCCCTCTCCTCCTCTCTCCCTCAGTCTCTCTCCCTCTCTCTCTCTCCCTCAGTCTCTCTCCCTCTGCTCCTCTCTCCATCAGTCTCTCTCCCTCTCCTCCTCTCTCCCTCAGTCTCTCTCCCTCCCTCTGCTCATCAACCTCTCCTCCTCTCTCCGTCAGTCTCTCTCCCTCCCTCTCCTCTCTCTCCCTCAGTCTCTCTCCCTCCCTCTCCTCTCTCTCCCTCAGTCTCTCTCCCTCCCTCTCCTCTCTCTCTCCCTCAGTCTCTCTCCCTCCCCCTGCTCCTCTCCCTCTCCTCCTCTCTCCCTCAGTCTCCCTCCCTCTGCTCCTCTCCCTCTCCTCCTCTCTCCCTCAGTCTCTCTCCCTCTAGTCTCTTAGAACAGACGAGTTGGCTTCCGCAATTTTCAAATGCTTCCGCCATACCGTCTGTAATTCGTGGGGGAGAAGCATGCACCAACCGGAATGGGAAGAAGGAAGGCGGGTCTTCCGCTCATTAGGCCAATCTGAATCCAATATGCCGCATTTTTCGTGGACACACGTGTCGTGATTGGTCGGATTCCGTCGAACTTCCTTCCAGTCTGAAGGTTTTTTCCCAACTTCCTTGTGCATGTTCTGGGGGTGTAACGTACAGACTGTTTAGCGGCATTCGCCGGATGTAGATGAGACAGTTTGTTTTAAGAGACTACTCTCCCTCCCTCTGCTCCTCTCCCTCTCCTCCTCTCTCCATCAGTCTCTCTCCCTCCCTCTGCTCCTCTCTCCCTCTGCTCCTCTCCCTCAGTCTCTCTCCCTCAGTCTCTCTCTCTCCCTCAGTCTCTCTCCCTCCCTCTGCTCCTCTCTCCCTCTGCTCCTCTCCCTCAGTCTCTCTCCCTCAGTCTCTCTCTCTCCCTCAGTCTCTCTCCCTCCCTCTGGTCCTCTCTCTCCCTCAGTCTCTCAAATTCAAATTCGCTTTATTGGCATGAATGTCTCAAGTACAATATTGCCAAAGCATAAAGAATTGATCAAACAAAATAACATTAATAAAATACAATTGATTACAGTTACAATACATACAGGAGTCACATGTCAACAGATCATATGAATTCATTGTTGTTCCCTCTAATGTCATGGCAGAGTGTTAGCCTACATATTGTGCAGCTAAGTCTGTCAATTGTGGTTCTTCACCTAAAGTTTCATCAGTTCATCACATGTTTTTCCCTGATATGATGAGTCTGCTGCTCTGAGCTGCTGCAGGAAGGCCTCTCTGACAGCAGGGGGCAGTCTGCTGACTGCTGCTCTGACCTGCTGCAGGAAGGCCTCTCTGACAGCAGGGGGCAGTCTGCTGACTGCTGCTCTGACCTGCTGCAGGAAGGCCTCTCTGACAGCAGGGGGCAGTCTGCTGACTGCTGCTCTGAGCTGCTGCAGGAAGACCCCTCTGACAGCAGGGGGCAGTCTGCTGACTGCTGCTCTGACCTGCTGCAGGAAGGCCTCTCTGACAGCAGGGGGCAGTCTGCTGACTGCTGCTCTGAGCTGCTGCAGGAAGGCCTCTCTGACAGCAGGGGGCAGTCTGCTGACTGCTGCTCTGAGCTGCTGCAGGAAGGCCTCTCTGACAGCAGGGGGCAGTCTGCTGACTGCTGCTCTGACCTGCTGCAGGAAGGCCTCTCTGACAGCAGGGGGCAGTCTGCTGACTGCTGCTCTGAGCTGCTGCAGGAAGGCCTCTCTGACAGCAGGGGGCAGTCTGCTGACTGCTGCTCTGAGCTGCTGCAGGAAGGCCTCTCTGACAGCAGGGGGCAGTCTGCTGACTGCTGCTCTGAGCTGCTGCAGGAAGGCCTCTCTGACAGCAGGGGGCAGGAGAGGAGAAAATGGACCTCACTTTCTATTTCCCCTGAAGAACACTGTTTACACACTCTCAGTTATCTGGGCCTCCATTGCTTCTTATGAGGCAATGGAGGGAGGCTGTCAGGCTCGGAGGCGCGCGCCATTATCGTTATAAATGTAAATAATATTCCTGGAATGCGTGTTTTAACGAGCCAGTTACATTTCTTTGCATTCTTAAACATTACCGTTTGATTTAGTTTGCATACTTGCTCAAGTTAGTAGTTAGTTTATGGGCTAGAAACTTTGCTTGATGACAGGCACTAGGCGCCATGTTCCCCTTCATTTGGAAGAGAAAATGATCCTGAAATGAAGATTTGATTGACAGCTGCATGTCGTGAAATGATTGGTTGAAATGGGGTAGAAATTTGATAGTAGTAGGTGACGTCAGCAAACTGTAAATTACTGTTATCAATGAAATCTTGAAAAACGAACTTTTGATGTGAAAAAGTGTGAAAAACTAAAGAAATTAGATTTGTGTGATTTGTTTTGCATACATTATTAAATAGGTGCACTGCATACCCAGGTATTTGAAATAAAAGAAAAGAAAAGTCATTCTTGGGTTCAGCTCGACTTTAAGGATCTCTTAAGGATCTGTTTCTGTGGGTGTTGTGTCCCATGAGGTGTGTCTCTGGTTCATTGGTTAACTCTCTCCCTCCCTCTCCTCACTCTCCCTCAGTATCCCTTCCTCTCCTCTCTCTCCCTCAGTATCCCTTCCTCTCCTCTCTCTCCCTCTCTCTCTCCCCCAGTTTCTCCCCCTCTCTCTCTCCCTCATTCTCTCTCCCTCAGTCTCTCTCCCTCACGGCTCTTGCACACCATGAAACGCTCTGCGGCATGCCTCCTGTGAAAGCCTCTTTGACGCTGCATCTTGATAGGCTGTCTTGCTCTACTTCCGCGTCTGATTGGTCCATTTCAACCTCGTGCCCCCTGCCGCTGGAACCGCCCAGCGTTTCGCTGTTGCAGACTAGAGGCGGCTTGTCTCTGAGCGGCTTAACGCTCGCCGGGCGGGACTAGGGCGGGACCTTTCGTTAACCTACCCAATGACAGCTCTTCCTACACATTTCCTCCCCCCACCCTCCTGTGTAGCTCGACCTGAAAATGTTTCTACAGGCTACAGCTCCAAGCTGGAAGCTGGTTTCCACGCCCACAAAACGCTGCGACACAGCGGAAAAGCGATTTTTGCCATTGTAGGTGTGCACGAGCCGTCAGTCTCTCTCCCTCTCCTCTCTCTCCCCCCTCCCCTCTCTCTCCCTCTCCTCCTCTCCCTCTCTCTCTCCCCCAGTTTCTCCCCCTCTCTCTCTCCCTCATTCTCTCCCTCAGTCAATTCAATTCAAAGAGGCTTTATTAGCATGACCATAGTGAGTTACAGTATAAAGCACAGTACATGTTAGTACAGACAGAGGGAGAACAAAACAAAAACAGTTTGTAACATACAGAACAGAAACATGATGTTACTGTAACAAAATACAGCTAGTTCCAACAACAACCGTGTCAACAATATTTTGTATTGAAATATATAAAGATATATACTGTATATGGGGCGGCTGTAGCTCAGGAGGTAGAGCGGGTCGTCCACTAATCGCTTTGGATAAAAGAGGTCGGTGGTTCGATTCCCGGCTCCTCCAGTCTGCATGTCGAAGTGTCCTTGGGCAAGACACTGAACCCCAAATTGCTCCCGTTGGTGTGGCAGCACCCTGCATGGTAACCTGCCGCCATCGGTGTGTGAATGGGTGAATGTACCTACTGACTGTAAAGCACTTTGGATAAAAGCGCTATATAAATGCAGGCCATTTACCATTTACCATTTACCATTTACATATTGATTGTGCTTGAA
>NC_139645.1:24766846-24781846 GCF_964638095.1 Poromitra crassiceps
ATTATGCCCGCTGGAACATTAAGCAACGTGTGTAGGCTACTCCTCGCCCATGATTGAAGGACCGCTGTCGCGGAAAATGACTGGACCCGTTTCCACTTGCGTCCCCTTAAGAGCATACCGCTCTTCTGACTTGCTCGAAACTGGTGAAATGTCGGGGACGACGGGGTCGCGCTTATACCGGCACGACGACTTTCACACATGCAGGCATTAGACCACGTACCGGTCATTTTGCGGTACAAAGCGCATGTGGGAAAAGGGCTTCTGCCCCCCCTACTCTGAAGTTGTCAGCTCTCCCTGCCCTGTTGGCATCATCATGCTCTCTCTCTATTCCTCTCTCTCTCTCTCTCACACACACACACACACACACACACACACACACACACACACACACACACACACAGTCAGTCCCTGGTCTCCCTTACTTGCGTGGAACACGGTGGAGGGGAATTTACGCATCAATGTGTTTGTAAACAGGGACACACGTGCTAATCTAGTTTTATTTGGCGTTTTCAAGGAAGATGCGACTTTTGGGATGAATTATAATGAAGGACTGACACATCGGCACTTTATGATCACTGCTGAGGCAACTTATTGGTGTGAGTGTTCATTAGGATTGACTTTGCTGAGCGTTCATCTGCCAGAAAGTGCCTAGATGTGACTTCACCTCTTGATGTGAATGGTAACATATTGATGGTGATATTGTGATGTGTTGTGTGTTGTGTTTTTGTTTCTCACCTTAGCTTGTTGGAGTGGATCTCTCCCTCTCGCTATTGCTGTCTGGTTGTTTGTTTGATTCAGCCAATCAAACAAACAACCCGTTTCCAACGCCTAAATAGCCTACTCCATCATATTAAAGTGCACTCGGTCATGCTGCTGCTGTGCTGCTCGCGTTGACGCGTTCGTATCTCTCTTCCCCGTGACGGGCGGCATTTTACATGATAGTTTAGGCTAATGGATCGGATCGGATTCTACCTCTTTTCCCCCTCAGATATCCGATCCAGTGATTTTGGCCGGATTGGCTCCGATACCGATACTGAGTATCGGATCGGACCATCCCTAATAGAAACCCAGGTATAGGCCTCCACCCAGTGACCAACCACCTGCGGAACTATGGCCACCTGACGTACTGTAACTGGCAATAAGGAATCTTTCAAATGCTAGAGCCCTCTAGAAACACTCAAGTCGCTTTACAAAATGAAATAAACAAAATAGCCAAATGAACAAAATGAAAGACAAAAAGGACAAGAAACTATAGGACAAAAACAGCAGTGGCAACAGAGCTCCTCCTATGAAATGCAGCAGAGCTAGGCCATGAGGAAGGCCACCCAATCATCAGGCTCCCTCATTCCTTGGAGCCTACGAGCTACAGAGACCGACCGAACCAGGTGGTGCTGTACAAGGGCACGGAGAAGAACTTCCAACACAGCAGTACTAGGCCAAACTGGGCCCTGCAGAAAGCCACCGGGAAACCCCGTCGTCATGCTCCTCGTTGCTGGAGCCTACGAGCTACCAACCAAATAGTGCTGTACCGTGGTGTGAAGGAGCTAATGCTCCCTCCAGCTAGCTCTGCTCCTTATTCTGGCATGACTCTGTCTCAACCATCACAGCGGTGTCGGGAAAGAGCGAGGCAAGCCTAACTAACAGCCATGCACGGCCAGTGTTGGGGGTAACTCATTACAAAAGTAACATATTACATGTAATATATTACTTTTAGCAGTAACTCAGTAATGTAACTTATTACTTATAGGATTTCAGTAATATTATACCAGTTACTTTGTCAAGTAACTCAAGTTACAAATTGAGTTGTTTTTTAAATCAAAGCACATATTTAAAAAAGAAACAATCATTTCCTAATCAAACTGTGTGTTTTTATGCAAATAACCACTATAGATGACAATAACAAAGGAAAAGAATAACATTTCGAATTTTGGATTGTTTACACTGAATTCAAGGTGGTTGAAATTATTTTTCTGGATGGTTCCGGGGCAGTGATGTCATTCTGCTACTGCTGTTGTTTTGATAAAAGTAATGCAAAAGTAGTGTAATGAGTAACGAGTTACTCTACACATACAGTAATATTGTAAAGTAACTTATTACTTTCAAATGAAAGTAACTAGTAATATGTAGTTACATTTTGAAAGTAACTTGCCCAACACTGTGCACGGCTCCCTTTTAAAGGGGCTGTCAACTAGCAAGAGGGGGAGGAGCCTCACCTGTTCTGGATGGGAGATGATGAGGGGGGCGTGGCAGCACTAACAGGGGACAGCTCAACCCACCACACATCCTGTCAGCTTCTCATCCAATGAAAACGTTGTTTGCTGTTCCAGGAAATAGGATGAACCTTGGATACGGGGGCCGGTATGGTGCAGGGAAGCTAGTCCACTCATTAGAGGTGAGAGGCTCTGCCAGAACCCGAGTCCGGCCCGACCGGGTCCATGTGCCGGGTCTGAATATCCCTTCTATACCTCGGGCCCCGGCCGGGCTCGTGGTCAGATATTGATATAATTGGGGTCATATTTGGTGTGATAAGATCAGAATGTTATAACATTGTAACCTTCAAACCTGTATGTATTCATAAGACTGAACAGACATCAGGGTTATAGTTGAGACAAGCAGCCAACTTACGAAGACAATTTTGGGTTCGGGTCGGGCTCGTGCTCATACTTGCAGTCAATGTGACGGGACGGGCCCAGACAGAACGGGCTCGGGTCGAGTCAGCTTGTTTTTTTGGGGGCTGATCTAAGATCTACCGCTCAGCTCATAGAAGCTGAGGTAGTGAGTTGAATAACGTTACGGTGCTAGAAGAGGAGAAAATCCAACTGGGAGACTGTCTGCAAAGAGTAAAGAAAGATCAGGTATGTATGCCATGACTCTACACACACACACATGCACACACACACACACACACACACACACACACACACACACACACACACACACACACACACACACACACACACACTCCCGCACACACACACATACACACCACACACACGTGATGACAACAAAACAGAGATGCTCACAA
Source organism: Poromitra crassiceps (assembly GCF_964638095.1). Classification (NCBI taxonomy): domain Eukaryota; kingdom Metazoa; phylum Chordata; class Actinopteri; order Beryciformes; family Melamphaidae; genus Poromitra; species Poromitra crassiceps. Next base: position 24,769,872 of record NC_139645.1, read on the forward strand.
GTTATTTTTTGCACGTCCAAGTCAAGTCTCAAGTCTTTTGGTCACAAGTCCAAGTCAAGTCTCAAGTCTTTTGGTCACAAGTCCAAGTCAAGTCTCAAGTCTTTTGGTCACAAGTCTAAGTCAAGTCTCAAGTCTCTTAGGGATGAGTGTTCTATCATCTGCTGGATGCCATCTGGTCTGCTTAGAACACTGTGGGCACAGCTGTGAAGCGGAAAGCGCGCGGCAGAGCTGGCTGAGGACAGACGGGTCAGAACACGTGCGCGGGGTGCAGGGCCCAGGCCCGTGATGAAGAATGAGGAGGATGAGCAGTGGCTGGCAACGTGTATAGAGAGGCAAAGTGACTCACTTTTCTGGTACAGCGCTGAAGCAGGAAGTGACGTTCACTTTGGCTCTCTATAGGTAGGTGACCTGGTTTTTCTTCATCAACAGGATGACGTCTACCCGATCAATATCCTCATCTCATTGGTTATGAGCTAAGGGACAAAACTGATCCTAGATCAATATGCTCATCTCATTGGTTATGAGCTAAGGGACATAACTGATCCTAGATCAATATGCTCATCTCATTGGTTATGAGCTAAGGGACATAACTGATCCTAGATCAATATGCTCATCTCATTGGTTATGAGCTAAGGGACATAACTGATCCTAGATCAATATGCTCATCTCATTGGTTATGAGCTAAGGGACATAACTGATCCTAGATCGCTACTCCTACTCTGAGATGCTTGATAAATATGGAGCATAATGTGGTGATGTGTCACTCCTCAGCATGTTTAATAAAGCATTTGCATAATAATGTATGTCCGCCCATTGGCAGAGATCATAATTACAGTCATCAGAATAGATTCAGGTTAAGTGTTTCCCATAGACAACCAGTGTAGAGCAATAAATATGTCATCAAACAAACCGAATGATATCCATCATATCAAAGATATAAAAGCCTGATTTGATATCAGATTTTTCAATATATCAGTGTTGTGTCAGTCATGATGTAATTTGACATGCTAATTTGGCTAACTAAAGGCATCTTACCACCTCTGTGGTGTGTCCCCTCCTCCCTCCTCCCTCCTCCCTCCTCCCTCCTCCTCCCTCCCTCCTCCTCCCTCCCCCCTCCTCCCTCCTCCCTCCTCCAGAGGAGCCGGCAGACTGGGAGAAGGAGCTGCAGCAGGAGCTCCAGGAGTACGAGGTGGTGAGCGAGGCCACAGACAGAGACGAGCAGTGGGACCAAGAGATCGAGAAGATGCTCCAGGCTGACAGCAGCTAGGTTGAAATGTTGAAAGGTTTTGGGTCGTGGCTGGGCTTGGAGAACCCGGCGTACCCAAAGAAGCGTGATGACACGGACAACTTAGCCGAGGAGCGAGAAGAGAAGGTGGTCCAGGCACAGAACGAGGTAAACAAACAGCAAGCAGCCCAGGAAGATGAGCCAGCAGCCCGCCAGGAGAACTCCGAGCAGCCGGGGAGAGGACTGGGCGGTAAGGCTACCCTACGTGCTTCTTAATCATCTCTCTTTTAGATGTGGAACTCGTCATCAGTTAGTCAGCCTTGCTGTCCTCCATAAAAATGCCAGGTGTAACCTTATACATGAAGATAATGTAATTTGGTGGAAGCAAATGTGGTATAAGTGCATTACAGTATGTTGTAACTCTTGTGAGCATTGGTGGCCCCAGTGGGAATCAAACCAACAACCATGACAGTGTTAGTAGTGCTACTGAGCTACGTTACACAACCATAGGTCCATTTAAATAAACTGCATTCTGTTCTGCGTGCTCCTCCTGTGTCGCTGTAGCAATGTTTTGATGACAGGTCTGCTACACACAAGAAACCTTTTCATCAAAGTACTGCACAAGTCAGAGTCGAGTAGCAAGTCACCAGAACAAAAAGTCAAGTCTCAGGTTTTCTCTTCATGCATCAAGTCAAGTCTCATGAAGCCCTAATCCCGCCCTCTCCCTCCTCTCTTTGAAGACTACATCTTCAGTTTTGCCACCAATGCCACCAAGAAGATATCAGAGTCTGTGGCAGGGACCGCTCAGACCATCAAGAAGAGCGTGGAGGAGGGAAACATCGACGGCATCATAGACAAGGCACGCTGCTCTCTGCTTCTTGCACGGCGACATCATCAACAATTTGTATTGTCCTCATATTCACATAATATTCTTCATGAGGCAAATGGGACACGCTGATGATGTACCTTGATAAATGTAGTCTATTGTAGTGGTTTCCAAAGTCTGAGACTGTGGGCCTCCCCTCAGACAAAGCTCAGAAAGCCATCCCTCCTACACACACTCGATAATTAATTGAGCCAAGATAGCCTGATATTGCTGTAGCTTGTTTGACATACTTCAGACGACACCAATACATAAAAATACCTGTCATAAGGTCTGCCTGAAGGAATTATTTGTTTCTGACTCTGGGAAAGTGGGGAAAACTTGTAAAATTCCCAAAACTACTGATTATCTTAACTATTTCTTTAACCAAATCACACAAATTTAGACTATTCTAGGGTTAGGTTTAGGTTCTATGTGATCTCCTTTTGAGATATTCTTTTCCACTTCCATTCACTGAAGCCCGCCTCCCACTTTAAAAACCTCGGGTCTATTTATTGATTACATTTTTACCTCATTGATACAATATAGGTCCCTTCCTTCTTTGAGTATGTGTCTGTCTGTGTGCTGACCTGTGCGTTTGTCTGCTTCCAGACTTTCCTCGGAGACTTCCAAAAGGAACAGCAGAAGTTTGTCCAGGAAAATAAGGCCAAGAGATCAGATGGGATGCACAGCAATTCGCCTATTTCACATCCCACCCAATTCACCCATTTTGTGCCTAAAAGGCAGGAAGTAAAACAGGTGCAAGCAAGACATTGATTAAGGTTTCCAACTTCCAATCCGTTTAGGTGTTCCAGTGCCGTGGGTCTAATTAGTGTCTAAAATACTCAACAATCTATTAAAGCTATTTAGGCTGTAAAAAATGCTACCTTTTCTGTATAGGGGAGACTCATGGGTACCCATTAAACCCATTTTCATATCTTGAGGTGAGAGGTCAAGGGACCCCTTTGAAAAAAAATCCTCTGCCAAAATTTAGCCTTCATTTTGAGCATTTTATTTTATTTTATTTTTTCACCTTTACATATCATCAGTGACATCGACATTGACGATGTCACTGATAATATTACCGATGTTGTACCGAAATTTGAATGTCTGGGGCCCCCAGATTTTTGTGACATCAAAGTGAGGTCACAAGCCAAAAAAGGTTGGGAACCCCCTGCCCTAATGTGTGATGAGTGAAGCTGCCTGTGCTGGCGTTTGTGCCCAGATGCAGCGGTGCCACCCTGGGTCGGCTACAGTACAACGAGGAAGAGACCATCCAGCAGCAGATCCTGGCTCTGTCTGCCGTGAGTCACGTACAGATCCTACACGATGTCAGCATGTGTTCTCTCATGTCACTTATAACACGGCTTTGTTGAAAGCTCATCTCTGATTGGCCGATAAAACCTGATCCTATCAGTCTGCAGTTAAAAAACATCTGGTCTATGAAGCGCCACCTAGTGTCTAAAACACATTAGTCTTTAGCTGCTGCACACGGTCCTGCTAGAGCTTTTATAGGCAGAATCTTGTCTATTAGCTTATAATCAGATCATTTAAAGTCAACATTTTATTTCAAATGATTCATGTCCGATATTTTCCAACTCTCTTGACTGATGCCGATACCGATATGATTATTATTAATATTTATATATATATTTATACATGTTTATATTTATATTTATTGATTGATTGATTGATTGATTGATTGATTGATGGATTTATTTATATTCCTGATATATGGTGCATCCCTAGTAAAAAGCGAGGCGCTGGTGATGTGTCTTCCTGTAGGACAAGAGGAACTTCCTGCGCGACCCCCCGGCCGGCGTGCACTTCTGCTTCATCATGGAGGAGATGTACCCTCTGGCCACCATCATGCTACAAGAAGACCAGCCCATCAACCGCATGCGCTTCGACCTGGTCCCCAAACAGTCAGTAGGCCGTCTGTGTGTGTGTGTGTGTGTGTGTGTGTGTGTGTGTGTGTGTGTGTGTGTACGTGTGTGTGTGTGTGTGTGTGTGTGTGTGTGTGTGTGTGTGTGTCCGTGTGTGTGTGTGTGTCCGTGTGCGTGTGTGTGTACGTGTGCACGTGTGTGGTCTAATTAATGTCACCGAGTGCCCACAGTCATGCAATACCTGGAAAACAGGAAAAGTCATGGAATTTCAATATTTTGTTTTCCAGGCCTGGAAAAGTCATGACATTTGTAAATCATTGAACGTTTTGGAAAAGTCATTGATTTTGTTGTGTGTAATGAAATTAATTGTTGTGGGTAATCTTTTTTTTATTATAAACATTTGAATGGAAAATTCATGATTTCTTTTCCAATAGCTCCCATGCAATGTGACCGACTGCCTCTAAATCAATACCAGATTATTACTAGACTGGACAAATAAGACACACCTCATTATATTTGATTTGAGTGATTCTCAATCATGAATTTTTATGGAAAATTCATGATTTCTTTCAATAGCTTCCATGTAATATGATGCCATGACTAAAGCACTAAAATTCCAAGTGCAAGTATGTTCCGCATATTTTAAGTCTGTTAAGCATATTTTAGACCATGGGAAAAAATACTAAAACTTAAAGTATAATAATAGCATTCATATTACAATAATCAAGAATGATAATAAAAACAACAGTAATAATAAAACATTTATGCATATTAGTCCAGAATTTTATCAAAATACCTCACTCAGTTTAGGACGTAAGTACCCTAAAGCTTTATTTTTATGGCACCTTTCAAAACCCCATAGACGTAATGTAGTATTGATCAATTCTACAATTAATATGTGATCAATAAAAATCATTATGACCATCGTATCAGATGTGGACGACAGTGATTGGACGATATCTGACTCTTATTTAGAGCTCAATTATTTTGGTTTCTATGTCAATGTAACCCTGGTCCGGTCCATTATGATGACTCACCTGTGTTTGTGTTTGTTTGTAGTGTGAAGGAGGAGGCGTTCTGGAGGAACTACTTCTACCGGGTGTCTCTGATCAAGCAATCGGCCCAGCTGACGGCGCTGGCAGCCCAGCAGCAGCAGAGGGAGGAGGGGGACAGGGGGGCCAGTGTCTCCCCTGAGGACGTCACCTTAACAGGTTAGAGGGAGGAGGGGGACAGAGGGGCCAGTGTCTCCCCTGAGGATGTCACCTTAATGTATATATATATATATATATATATATATATATATATATATATATATATATATATATATATATACACACATATTCATATCCTAGCCACTAAATAAAAATATATATATCATTTCTTTGCAGAAAATGTCAGACCAAAAACCCCACCTGTTTCCATCAGTGACATGCAGAAGGTAAGAGTGCTATACTGTGGATGTGGTGGTTGTGTATGCTCAGTATGTATACAAGTGGCTGAGGAAGAAGCTCTCTGTTTTCAGTCCCAGCCGGCCCAGGAGGAAGAGGAGGACATGTGTTCGAGTCCCGGGGTGTCGGAGTTTGTGAGCGACGCGTTCGACTCCGCCAACATCAACCAGGACGACCTGAAGAAAGAGATGGAGCAGCTGGTGCTGGATAAGAAGGACAGCCCCTCTCCTGAAGGTCGGCTTTCTGACACTTTTGTTTCATCCTTTAGGGAACTGTGTGTCTGTTACATTTCTTAAGCTGGAAATGAGCATTCGTCATTCAAGCTGCTGATCAAGACGATATTTTGTGCCGATGTTGCAGATTTTTCATTTAAAAAAATCAAAAAATCAGAAGCACTCTTGTTTCCCACCGAATTTTATATTTGGTAGGGTGGAAAAGCCTGGGGAAAGAGCATTGAGGCCAAAAATGTAATTAAATGTATATTAATAATAATAACAACAACAACTCTACTACTACTACTACTACTACTACGGCACTCGGTAGAGTGCATCATACCTCTGCCAGCCTTTCTAACGGTACGTGCACATCTACAATGGCAAATTCGCTTTTCCGCTGTGTCGCAGCGTTTTGTGGGCGTGCAAACCAGCTTCCAGCTTGGAGCTGTAGCCTGTAGAAACGTTGTACACAGGAGGGTGCGGGGAGGAAATGTGTAGGAAGAGCTGTCATTGGGTAGCTTCAACGAAAGGTCCCGCCCTAGTCCCGCCCCGCGAGCGTGAAGCCGCTCGGAGACAAGCCGCCTCTAGTCTGCGACAGTGAAACGCTGTGGGCGGTTCCAGCGGCAGGGGGCGCGAGGTAAATGGACCAATCAGACACGGAAATAGAGCAAGACAGCCTATCAAGATGCAGCGTCAAAGCGGCTTTTTCAGCAGGCAAGCCGCCGAGCGCTTCATGATGTGCACGTACCGTAAGTGTCATGGTGTTACGTGAATCCGTTTAGAAGTTATGCTGCCTTCCAGACAACTGGGACCTTCAGATTTTCTGGCCTCCTATTAGGAAAAGTGCGCTGGAACGGCACTCAAAGTGGGAGCTCCCACTTGAAAACTGGGAGAAAAAAATCTACCCCCACTAGGCTGGGAACCAGTTGTCTGACGTCACACAACAATGGCCGCAACATGGAGTATGTAGTCCAAAGTATTAAGTGCCTTAATAAAATGTATAATAGAGTCTGTTACATTATGTGTCATTGCTGCTCCTCATTTTCATTTAAATATGTAAGGATGGTGCTCTACTCGTTGTTAAGCTGTCTTGCTATTTGCTAAACAAAAAAAAGTTTGTCGCGGTCCGCCATGTTTCTTGGTTGCGTTTTGCCTTTGTGCTCTGGAATGCTTTGAAGGTGGGGGGTGGGACTTTTCCACTGGGAAACACCCACGTCCCAGGTGTCTGGAAGGCAGCATTAGGCTCCTTTTTGTGATTGCCACGCCCCCTTTTGGTCAGTGAAATCAAGTTGAAAAAAAGAGCTTCGATACCGGAAGCGAGGCAATATTACCTTCAAAATAAAAGCGCTAATTTATTAAAACCAATAGGCTACATAATGCTGCTGCTGGGTGTACAGACCAGTCAACTCACTTTGGGTTAAAATTGGCTTTTGGAAGGCACAACATTGTATGTTTATTTACAACAGGTTTCTCTGCAAATGTTTTCTTTATTTCCTCTTTGGTACTTGGGGGATTTCGGATCACACACAAAACATAGCGACAGTACTTTGATTTAAATGTCATTATTTTGACGGTTATAACCGGACGTTTCTGTTTTATTCTGGCTGACTTGACGCTGCTGAACCTGAGCAAATCTCTTTTAGATTTAGATCTCTTGTTGATGTTGTGATGCAATTGAGTCTTCCCTGTCTTTTATTCCCGTGTGCCTTGGTATCAGAAATATAAATATAGTGTATAAAGAATAAGCAGCTAGTTGGCTGTGTCTGGGTGTGGGCTAAACACTGGAGCAGCTTGTTACTGCATAGCCTCATAGTTTTTTCAATGGCTATTATGATATCCATTATATCAAAGATATACAAGCCTGATTTGATATCAGATTTTTAATCATAGTCAATATATCAATGTTGTGTCAGTCATGATGTCATTTGGCCTGTTAATTTGGCTAACTAAAGCCATCTTACCACCTCTGTAGTGTGTCCCCTCCCCCCTCCCTCCTCCCTCCTCCCTCCCCCCTCCCCCCTCCTCCCTCCTCCCTCCTCCCTCCTCCCTCCTCCCTCCTCCCTCCTCCCTCCTCCCTCCCCCCTCCCCCCTTCCCCCTCCCTCCTCCTCCCTCCTCCCTCCTCCCTCCCCCAGAGGAGCCAGCAGACTGGGAGAAGGAGCTGCAGCAGGAGCTCCAGGAGTACGAGGTGGTGAGCGAGGCCACAGACAGAGACGAGCAGTGGGACCAAGAGATCGAGAAGATGCTCCAGGCTGACAGCAGCTAGGGGGCGCTGCCTCTCCTCTGCACAGTCACTGATTTGCTGCCCCCCCAATGGACGACTAGCAACCCATGCTGCACAAAGGGACTAAATATGATTCCCCTCTATATGTATATGATTACCATCTGTCCACTTGTATCCATGCTTCCGTAACTCAGGGTTCCTACGCAGGTCTGGAAAGTGAATAGTTTGGGGATTTGAAAAAAAAGTCTGTGAAAAGTATGGAAAATGTTGTAGTTCAGGTCTGATACACACAATTCTAGTTTTGATCTTGGTCTAGACCCACTTTGAATACACAGCTTGTGTTGATGTGAAGAATAATGTTCAGATAGAGGGATGCTCTTATGAGCCAGCCACTGTCAGCATGCATTATATCAAATAGCTGCACCAACATCTCATCTAGTCAAGAACATCGGCCATATGTGAAAGAAAGCATGTAGGAACCCTGCCGATCATCTCACATATTCTGATCTTTCTTCATCAGACCAGATCTAGATCTAGGTCTGCGTTAATCATATTGAACACCAGACAACATCTTCAGAGGAAAAAGTATGTGATTTTCTTTGATCGAAAATGTGTAAGGACCCTGGGACCTGATACAAGTTTGAGATATGATTATATCTTCTTGCTTTGCCCTGTTCATGAGAGCCATGTACTGAGGCAGAAAGCCGCTAGAGGGCGCTCCAGTACAAAGTGCCAGGCACTTTCTTCTGATGGGGGGCTGTTTGAAATCCTAGATCCACGTCTGAGTTAAGTATCTTTCAGCTGCTGCTTGCAGGTGGTTTGTACAGTAAAGTCTGTAGTATAGTTACAGTAGAGTCAAATCTATGTCGATAAAGAGGATTGATTTGTGGCACTTTGCACAGCAGCACTTCAGACACTATTTCCCTTTCATTCTCCTTTCACATGTTTCTATTTCATTTGGACAAAGTTGGAAATGTCCGCATGTCTTTGTTCAGCTACACGGCTTGTTTCTCTGTAGCTGAAGTATTGTACATGTGTTCTCTCTTTGATCTTTTCCTTCAATAAATATTCAAATCTGTTACAAAAGCAACCAGTAGACTGTGGCTCAACTTGATACATACATGGTGGAAATAATGAGTTCAGGGAGTATGAATGGAAATGAAGTTATAGGACATATATATATGCCAGATGGTTTGTTCACAGAACCATGTGGGAGCTCGTCTTTGGAAACTGTATGGAAAAGGCTGTGTGTGTGTTTAAAGAATCCCTGGCAGGTGATTGGATGAACCATCTGTCTACCATCGCTCGCTTCTAGCTGTCGTCACACCTAAATCCCGCCCGCAGCTGCCTCTGGAACTTGTGAGTGGTAACCAGGGTTGGGAAGTTTATTTTTAAAATGTAATCGGATACAATTAATAGTTACCTGTCAAAAATTGTAATCAGTAATCCAAGTATCACAATATAAAACTAATGTAACTGATTATCTTACTTTTTGATTAGTTTTGAACAAATTTCCTCCTGCATTTGACTACTGGAGCTCCTCAGGACCCCAACAACAAAAAAGAACAGCTTTGCTAATCTTGTCTTATCTGTTTCTCAATAATAATATAATATAATATATATTAATATAGTAATCGTGTTTACATCTTTGGATTACAGAGCATAATTTTCTTAGAAACCCAGTCATTTATTTCTTGGCTGCACTCACTGGTCATTTCTAAGAGCCAAGTGTTTTTAGGTGTTATTTATTTTGCACCTTAAGATATCAAACATAAAGTAGACAATAAAAGAGTCAATATTTACAGTGCACAGCGAATTGGATCAATAAATCCACAATAAATACAATCTACAATGTAATCAGTTACTTTCCCAGCCCTGCCGCGTCACCAGGCTCTCTCAGAGGGGAGAGCATAGGGAGAGAGAGAGAGCCTGGCAGTTACTGAGGCAGGAAGACAGAAGAAGACCCGCCCCCGTCTTCCGGTGGCCTGTGTGCTGCAGTGTTTTTTCCGCCCAGAGCCGGAAACACTCGGAGCGACGTTTTGCTCATCATCATCCAGCCCTGCTGCCACGACACTTCTCTATACAGGCTGAGGCGGAGCAAAGTAACTGTTGACAGTGGAAGTCAAGTGTGTCGCAGTTCAACTCAGAGTCACACCGACACCATTTTGAGAGAGCAGAGAGAAGACGCAGGGTGAGTGTTAATACTACATTATTATTCCTATTATTATTTTATTCAGGGATGAAACTAGTCACCTTTAGGTGTCAGTCACCTTCTCGAACTTGTGCTGCTAAGTAAGTGAATGGTTTCTGAGTGGTTTAGTGTCTCTGCCCTGGCTGATATCTGTCACCTTTTTCCACTGTCTGAGTTCACATCTGTTGATTGTAAAAGTGTCTGAGTCAGTTTGTTACTGATCGCAGGTGTTTTACTGCGTTCACCTGCCTCTTTTCCTCTCTCTCAAAGTAACGCTCATAGAAAAGATGTAACAGTGAGATAATGGCGTCAGTAAAACAAACAGGGAAGTTGATGTGGGCGGGGCCTGTACTTCACAGAAGACCGACATGACGCAGTTTATTAAACCGTTAAATGAACCCAGTTTTATTCCATCTGTGTGTCTGAGACTCTGCGAGATGAGCATCTTTCAGTCACATGACTCCTCATAAAGAGAGAAACGGCTTGTTGACTTTCTGCAGGCAGATCAGGACTTCAGAGCGAGGTGGGAACATCGACATATATATATTTAATATAGCTCAATGGGTGGTAAACTAATCTGCTTCATATTAGGCCTACAGAGGGCGCTACTAACTAAGATGACATGCGTCGACTTGCCTACAGAGTCAGACTGCTGTGTTGCGTTTGAGTCATCCGCCTCTCGTCTCTGAGGGCGGGTTCACCGGGCTGATTTCTCATAAGCCAGCAGTGTTTCACTGAAGTCTGTGACCACAGAGGGGCGCTGTTGCACATGTTCTGCACATTTAGGCACCTGACAGTATCCACCAGACACTACAGACAGACGAGGATCTGCTTGAAAATGAAGTCATTCAAGACAAGTGTTGATAAAAAAGAAATAATGAATGAAGCTTGTGTGTGTGTTGCTGTATATTTGGAGGTGGGAGAAGTCTCCCGCTAGTGTTGATGTCCAGTGTGACTGTGATGGCAGAGTTTGTTTGTTTATTTGCTGCGTCGCGTGTAACGTAGACGAGGCGCACACACACACCATCTCAGTGGCCTTGTGGTCTGAGTGTCCGCCCTGAGACTGGGAGGTCGTGAGTTCGATCCCCGGTCGAGTCATACCAAAGACTATAAAAATGGGACCCGTTTGCCTCCCTGCTTGGCACTCAGCAATCAAAGGGTTGGAATTGGGGGGTTAGATCAGTGGTTCCCAACCTTTTTTGTGCCGTGTACCCCTTGAGCTGTTTTGCCATGCCAAGTGTACCCCCTGACAGCGTGTTGATGATTCTCCCAAATTTGTTCCATTAATCTCATTCAACTTTTACTATCCAACACAACTGATTATTAAATTAAAACAATATTAAATTAAAATCATTTTGAATGACTCCCCTTTAATACAAATAGCTATACACTTATTGAGAATGAACAAAATATTATATATAGCCTATATAGAGATAGATATATTCAGACTCACACAGTAACAGTTTCAACTACGGTATTTTTATTTAGTCACTTGGCACCTTTAAAAAGACACCTGAGCTAGTTTGTCTTTCATAAGCTTTGACAGTTCTTGGGGCAGCTGTTACCAGGCAAAATATCACACATAAGATAAGTAGATCCAAAAAGCAAAAGTTCAAATCAGTGCACATCACACCAAAATAGCACACAGAAATAGCACACATATTAGATCCAAAAGGCAAAAGTCCAGTGCACATTTCCCAGATCAGGATATTCCCTTTCAACCTCACAGCAAAACACTGCCAAGAATGAAGACAACTGAATATTAAACTAAAATAATTTGAATGACAAAACTCTTATGATTCAGTCATTTGGCAGCTTTAATGAGACACCTGAGCTTGTTTGTCTTTCATAAGCTTTGATAGTTCTGGGGGCAGTGTGGCAACAGCTGTTGTTACCAGACTGTTCTCCACATTCAGTCTGTTCCTC
>NC_139645.1:24784346-24829346 GCF_964638095.1 Poromitra crassiceps
TTTGTATCCAAAGTACTTTGAATGAATGATTTTGGAACAGATTAAAGGTTTTGAAAAACATAATCTCATACGAATTCCAATCTGATTTTACAAAATCTCATTCCATAAACACAGATTTTATCACGAGGAAGTGGATAGCGTAAACTATTTTGAAATGCTGTTGCAGGACTTGGAAAAATCATTCAATAAAAAAAACGAATTGAATCGAAAAAGCAAAATTCTGTCTACTACAATGAAACACCATTGAGTTTAACCTGTGATGTAGAAATGGTGTTAGGTCCTACTACCTAACAGAGTGAGAGCAGTTTGTCTCAGATTCAGATTACTTTATTTATCCCAGAAGGGCATTCAGTTCTAAAGCGTACCCGGCCCCGACGTTGACTGAGTGGGACTACATGAGTTTGTAGAGTTTGCAGAGACCTGAATGGGAGGGGCCATCTTTCCTCATTTGTTGCCATGGTTACCACTGATGCAAAACCTGGCATCCTGGACACTTATCAACAGACCATGTTATCAAAAACTCCAGATGTCAGAAAAACTGACAATGTGCAACGTTGCAAGAAGTTGTGTGTCTTTACTAGAGCTAATGATGATATGTATCAAACATTTGTGTTTGCAGAGGTCAGCACCACATGCAGAGAGCAGAGTCTCCAGTACCCAGCTGTCTGTCTATGAAGACTGACTGGTCTAAAGACACACCTCTAAACTTCAGTAATGAACCTGGAAAGAAAAAGAAAAAAAAGAAGAAAAGAAAGAACCAGGAAGGTAAGAGGACTGGTTAGACTGTGAGTCTCAATATTATTATTTTTGTCTAAAATGAATTTCTAAAATTTCCACATTTATTTGGATGACAATTGACGGACCCTCTGCAGTACCTCCACAAACCCCCGAGGGCAGTGGTGCCCAATGTTTTTACATTTCAAATCTACTTTTACATTTTTCAACAGCACCCTCCCCCACCCGCCAGGGAGCAGAGTCTCCAGTACCCAGCTGTCTGTCGATGAAGAGTGACTTTTCTATGGATAGACCTCCAGACTTCAGTAATGAACCTGGACCTTCAGACACAAGGTAAGAGGACTGGTTATACTGCAATGAGGAAATGTGATTTGATGTCCTACAGTATTGAGGTGAGCTTGTATTTACAAGGCTGCAAATTAATGCTGAACAAACAATGACTCAAATTAAACAATGAATAATGAAAATTGAAGAAGAGCTAAGTAGGCTACTGATATGGGCTATATCTGGTGAACACAGAGCCCACTAACAGGCCTACAGCTCAGTTCCTGCAGCATATCGCTCAAAAGGCCACTTCCCTACTGAAGAAAGTCTTTTCTGTTCATTTTCTGTTTCTGTTCTGGTCGCCGATCCCAAGGTTGGGAAAGCCGGGAGTAGCCCCTCCCTCTCCACCACCCACGCAAACCACATACGTATTCAGATTGACTGTCACTTGCTGATCAGTAAATCTTTAGTGAATTAAACTTTAGGACACAGATGTGTGAAACTCTCTGAGTATAAATTACATCATGCAAGTTCTCAGGTGTTTTCCTGCAAAAATGGCTGCATAGTTTCTGTCTAAAACAGTTTAGTGGTAAATACATAGGTGGGTAAACTATCCAAGGTGAGTAGTTTATCCACTATAGGCTATGAATGAATGAATGAATTTATTTGGTGATAAGATAAAAAGAACAATGAGAAGTGGACAAGTACAAATATCAAACATATAAGTCAATAGCAAACATCACAGGAAATCACTGAGGATAAAAACACAATAAAGCCCTAGGGCTTATTTCCATTGTGGTCCCGGTCGTTGGTGTGAGAAATCACTCTGATTGACTGGTCAGGGGTAGAGAAATCACTCTGATTGGCTGGTCAGGGGTAGAGAAATCACTCTGATTGGCTGGTCAGAGGTAGAGAAATCACTCTGATTGGCTGGTCAGGGGTAGAGAAATCACTCTGATTGGCTGGTCAGGGGTAGGGAAAACACACAAAACTCTCTGCTCATTTTCCAACTTCATCTCATCTGATCATTCCAATACGTGGATATTTTCACGACGTGACTTTGGTAAAGTCTATCACCTCTCACTGCATGATACTCATTTAGTGTGGTTTCTCCTTATTCTTCCTTTCTTCTTCCACAAGCAAAAGACCAGACAAGACCTGACAACACCAGTTCCATTTGACACTTTTCATCTGACATATTCTCCATTAGAAGCCTACGTGGAGGTAGAAACCGCTCTTCAAAGAAATTACTGGTGTGGATAAAAGTGGTCACTTTAGACAGTCATTCGGGAACAGTAATAATATCCAACGTGGATTTTTATTTGCGGTTTCATTCAATGAGGAAATAGGCGTGTCTGGGGCTGTAGGAGTTGGAGCAGTCCATATTGCATTGTGATTGGCAGTTGTTAAAAACCACACCTCTTTTGCGGGCACGAGCTCCAGTGCACGTGCAACGTTGCAAGAAGTTGTGTGTCTTTACTAGAGCTAATGATGATATGTATCAAACATTTGTGTTTGCAGAGGTCAGCACCACATGCAGAGAGCAGAGTCTCCAGTACCCAGCTGTCTGTCTATGAAGAGTGACCAGTCTAAAGACAGACCTCTAAACTTCAGTAATGAACCTGGAAAGAAAAAGAAAAAAAAGAAGAAAAGAAAGAACCAGGAAGGTAAGAGGACTGGTTAGACTGTGAGTCTCAATATTATTATTTTTGTCTAAAATGAATTTCTAAAATTTCCACATTTATTTGGATGACAATTGACGGACCCCCTGCAGTACCTCCACAAACCCCCGAGGGCAGTGGTGCCCAATGTTTTTACATTTCAAATCTACTTTTACATTTTTCAACAGCACCTTCCCCCACCCGCCAGGGAGCAGAGTCTCCAGTACCCAGCTGTCTGTCGATGAAGAGTGACTTTTCTATGGATAGACCTCTCAACTTCAGTAATGAACCTGGACCTTCAGACACAAGGTAAGAGGACTGGTTATACTGCAATAAGGAAATGTTATTTGATATCCTACAGTATTGAGGTGAGCTTGTATTTACAAGGCTGCAAATTAATGCTGAACAAACAATGACTCAAATTAAACAATGAATTATGAAAATTGAAGAAGAGCTAAGTAGGCTACAGATATGGGCTATATCTGGTGAACACAGAGCCCACTAACAGGCCTACAGCTCAGTTCCTGCAGCATATCGCTCAAAAGGCCACCTCCCTACTGAAGAAAGTATTTTCTATTCATAAGGGGGTCACATGTTATTTCTTTATCATGACAATTAGCGGTATGTATATTTACATTTACATTCTGTCATTTAGCTGAAGCTTATGTGAAAACGTAGGGTAGCTTCAGTTGTTTTAAATTGGGGGTGTGGTGTTTATATTATTATAACAATAATTATTTGTATCGATCAATTACTCGAAATCTTAGGGGACTCAAATTGAATTCCATGTGACCCCAAGGTTGGGAAAGCCGGGAGTAGCCCCTCCTTCTCCACCACCCACGCAAACCACATACGTATTCAGATTGTCACTTGCTGATCAGTAAATCTTTAGTGAATTAAACTTTACGACACAGATGTGTGAATACTCTCTGAGTATAAATTACATCATGCAAGTTCTCAGGTGTTTTGCTGCAAAAAAAAAATGCCTCCATAGTTTCTGTCTAAAACAGTGTAGTGGTAAATACATAGTTGGGTAAACCATCCAAGGTGAGTAGTTTACCCACTATATATATCTATCTATATATATATATATATATATATATATATATATATATATATATATATATATATATATATATATATATATATATAAAGATATACTGTATATAGCTATATATATACTGTTGTTGTCAGACCTTGTCTGGTCTTTTATTTATTTATATATATATATATACCGTAAATTCCGGTCTATAAGTCGCACCGGTGTATAAGCCGCACCTGCAAAGTTGACTATTTTTTTCTTATATAAGCCGCACCGGACTATAAGCCGCGGGTGTTTTAATGGTATTTTTTTTTTTTTTTTAATTGTGTTTTAATGTTTAATTACCATATGTAAGGGTTCATGCACAGAGGGGATTGTCGGGAAAGAGATGGCTGTTTGAGGAAGCTCCCATTTATTAACATTTCAACAAAACAACATAACACAACACCACCTGTGTTGTTTTTTACAGTGCACACAGTGTCATACAGTGTCATACAGTGTCATACAGTGTGGTGAAAAGAGGGCAAGAGAGGAAATTAAAACAGAAGTGGATTTATAGTTAGAAAGAGTGCTAAAAAAGAGATTTTTTTTTTTTTTTTTTTTTTTTTAAATCCATAGATAAGCCGCACCGTTATATAAGCCGCAGGGGCCAAAAAAGCCCAAAAAACGGGAAAAAAGGTGCGGCTTATAGTCCGGAATTTACGGTATATATATATATATATATATATATATAAATAAAAGACCAGACAAGGCCTGACAACAACAGTTCCATTTGCAACTTTTCATCAGACATATTCTCCATTAGAAGTAGCTATATTAAGTGAGAGAAATAGTAGGCAAACACTGCTTTGTTTCATTAATCAGGTCTCACACAGGTGCAAATCATACGTGCTTGTTGCAGCACAAACTGATTTCACCAAGTAACAGTTGTTCCTGGACCAACA
Organism: Poromitra crassiceps; assembly: GCF_964638095.1. Lineage (NCBI taxonomy): Eukaryota > Metazoa > Chordata > Actinopteri > Beryciformes > Melamphaidae > Poromitra > Poromitra crassiceps. The sequence goes on from NC_139645.1 coordinate 24,788,993, forward strand.
TTTCCTCCTAGTATGGGCTGGGAAAGCCCCGCCCTGAACTCATTTGATTGGTCGCCGCAACTGCTTCTTCCTGAAAAGGAAGGGCAAGTAAAAAAGATGTGGTTAAGATTAGGGTTTTCTTATCTAACCACGACCATAACCAAACCCTAACCCTAACCACATTGTTGTACTTGCCTAAACCTAATGTTTTATAAAAATGTGTGTGGTTAGGGAAGGGCTTCTAGTCATGAGTCCAGACAGGCAGCTTGCAGGCAAGTGTTCGCTAAGCCTTGGCTGAGGAGCTCTTTACCTGAGATGATGAGAGCTTCCTCAGCATCATAGATTTTCAGCCTAGCTACCAGGCCAAGCCCCAGCAGCAGCCTAGCTACCAGGCCAAGCCCCAGCAGCAGCCTAGCTACCAGGCCAAGCCCCAGCAGCAGCCTAGCTACCAGGCCAAGCCCCAGCAGCAGCCTAGCTACCAGGCCAAGCCCCAGCAGCAGCCTAGCTACCAGCTGAACCACCAGCAGTCTGTGTGCCTGCCTCTCCTGAACCGACTAACCTGTGAAGAGCCCATCCTGATTGTCTTCTTCATAAAGACACAGAGACCTTCACAATGTTCATAATGTGTTTCTCTCAGGATGCAGCAGGAGAGAGCAGACTCCCCTGAGCCCAGCTGTGTGTCCATGAAGAGTGACTGGTCTATGCATCACCCTTTTAACTTCAAAGATGTACAGCACTCTACTGATCTGAGGTATTGATTTGAAACTGATGATCACAACAGATGCTGTTGTCAGATTCACAGTCATCAGATGTAGAATTGGTCCGATCCTTCATCACATCCAATCAGAGCAGCATTTACACAGTTGAGTTCATTGTGTGTGTGTGTGTGTGTGTGTGTGTGTGTGTGTGTGTGTGTGTGTGTGTGTGTGTGTGTGTGTGTGTGTGTGTGTGTGTGTGTGTGTGTGTGTGTGTGTGTGACCTTATATGACCTCATACATCATGTCTTCTCAACAGAGTCGAGGAGAGGTCAGAGGTTTCCAGTGGTCCGTCTGCCCAGGAGCATCAAACAGACCTGGACTCCATATTTATGGTGTGAAAATAAAATAACACATTTTACTTCAGCTACACACAAAAACACCTTGTACTTCACCATCAAGTGAAATCAACCTGTTACAAGTTACTAAGGGGGTATTCACACCTATCTCGTTTGGAGCAGTTGTTTCGAAACAGAGAGCGTTTTCCCCCTTGGTGCGGTTTGTTTGGGGGAGTGTGAACACAGCAATTGCACTCAGATGCGGGACAAAACAAGCGGACCGAGATCGCCAAGAAAGGGTGGTCTCGGTCCGCTTTAAACTAACTCTGGTGCGGTTCGTTTGTGGTGAGAACGTGATCTGACCTCGATCCGCCACAACTGCAGGAAACAGTGTGCATTCTTTGATAAACCAGCTGCCGTAGTCAGCTGCGCTGTGCGTAATGGCCTGAAGAACGAGCATTTTTATGTTTAAAAACAACATCTTCATTCAGATACTGTTTTGGCGACTTGTGACTTGCATGGATAAACTTTGGGGGATTTTTGGATCATCACATCAGCAGTTTGAACTCAATCAACTTACCTCTGGTCTCCATTCAATAAATGAAAACAAGTCATGGTAATCAGAGCCAGCCTTCTTTGTGATAAGATTGTCTGGTTCAATCAGACAATCAGACTGATTGCATGTCTTCCTCGAAATGTCCGTAGGCTATTATTAAATTATTTATTAATATTTTATTCCTGACAGGACAGGTGTTCATATAGCCTATGTCTCGGCTAATCCTCTGAAGTCGCCGTGATAGTAATAACATAAGTTGCGAGGGTCTTTGATCTTCTATCTCCAATTCCCGATAGACTCAATAGGCTAAATAAATACATAGGCTACATAGCCTACATAAATAAATAACTTTCTCCCTCTCTCTCTTTCTTTCTCTCTCTCTCTCTCTTTATCTCTCTCTCTCTCCTCGCACGCCCGACATAGCCTACAATGTAGGTCTAACAAAATGCATTCTATAATCATATAGGAAAATCTCTGGGAATTATTTTTTCCATCACGAGAGGCTATTAGCCTACCCGAGTGTCTCCTGGCCAATCCAGGAGGCTTGGCAATACTATTTGGACCGTTTGATTTGTGGCTGTGTGAACACAAACGAACCAAGGCACAAATGCAACAATTGTATCAATTAAGTACCTGAATCGGAACAAAGCAAACAACGTACAGGTGTGAATACACCCTAAGTTATGCCTAACCCAGGGGTTTTGAAAGTGTGGGAGAGTGAGCCTCCCCTGAGAGAACATATAGACAGCTGTGCCCCCCCCCCTTACACCAATTATTATTGCCATTATTACTATTATTGTTGTATGTTCCACTCGGGCATACAAACAAGTCATCCGCTCGGATTTCTCCAATCACCTGCCTTTAGGCGGGACATCCAGGATATCACCCTATCATCGCTCATTACTTTCCCTGAGTTTCCCTTTCCATCAGTCGGAAGCTCTTGAAAATTGCGAGAGCAAACCGTCCGTTTTTAAGAGACTACGTGCAGTGTATCTGTGTACCTGTAAATGTTGCGTTCTCTGCACGTTCAACCTGTATTGTGTGCTGCAGGCTGGCCAGCGCGGACAGACAGTTTCCCAGCCCCATAAATGTCACAAGATTCATCAGAAATAGCTCCCCAACAGATACAAAAACATGGGCACATGTGCTTGATGTACATACAAAGAACTGTCGTGATTGGATTTGTGAAACACACATTTAAAGAAATCATGATTCCCTTCTCCCTGGAGCTTCTCCTCTGACAGCTCCTCACTCGCCTCAGGCAGCCAGACTGCAGGAGCTCCGCCCCCGGCTGATTCGTGCGGTGGAGGCTGCGTAGCCATTGTGCAGCATGGCCAAGTAGCGCCAGAGATTTGATATCTCACCGTCTCTGGTTGTGCATTTTCTTCTCTTAGATTTTTCCCACTCACGCCCGCTCCTCCCCTCAAGTTGTCTCGCGCCCCCCAGTGGAGGCGCGGCCTAAACTTTGAGAACTGCTGGCCTAACCCAATCACTAAGGCTTATGTCCTCCCTTACCATTAGCCTTTAGCCCTAATGTAAGATGAAATCTCTATCTCTAGTTTACTGACGTGAGAGTGAAACTTACTCACTTATGTGTTTGCAAGTGATCTCTGTTTAGGCAGCAGGGTGAAGATTACAGTTCATTAATTCACTGGTCTTCTTGATCTTCTGCGCTATCCGTCATGGCGTCCCTCTGAACTGGGGCATGGTTGGCTTGGTGATACCCAGCTCCATGGCCTCGGTTTCAGGTGGACCACTTCGGATGTTGCTTGTTCTGGTCTTCATTCAAAGGACGCTTAGGAAATCCACAATCCCCAAATGTGATAGTGTTGCATGTAGATGATCAAATATCCTATTAGTTTGAGAAGGTGTAAGTCTATCATTTCACGTGGTGTTGATTGCTACTCCCGTAGTGTCTGCTACGTTAGTTTGGTAACTAACATAGCGGCCCTACCACTACGTTAGTTACCAAACAGTCTTACTCATCAGTTCCTCAGGTCTGTGTGTCCACACACGACCAGCTGTCCTCAAGAAACATAGCTTCACAGGTCTGTGCTTCCACACACGACCAACTGTCCTCAAGAAACATAGCTTCACAGGTCTGTGCGTCCACACACGACCAGCTGTCCTCAAGAAACATAGCTTCACAGGTCTGTGCTTCCACACATGACCAACTGTCCTCAAGAAACATAGCTTCACAGGTCTGTGCGTCCACACACGACCAGCTGTCCTCAAGAAACATAGCTTCACAGGTCTGTGCGTCCACACACGACCAACTGTCCTCAAGAAACATAGCTTCACAGGTCTGTGCGTCCACACATGACCAACTGTCCTCAAGAAACATAGCTTCACAGGTCTGTGCGTCCACACATGACCAACTGTCCTCAAGAAACATAGCTTCACAGGTCTGTGTGTCCACACACGACCAGCTGTCCTCAAGAAACATAGCTTCACAGGTCTGTGTGTCCACACACGACCAGCTGTCCTCAAGAAACATAGCTTCACAGGTCTGTGCGTCCACACATGACCAACTGTCCTCAAGAAACATAGCTTCACAGGTCTGTGCGTCCACACACGACCAACTGTCCTCAAGAAACATAGCTTCACAGGTCTGTGTGTCCACACACGACCAGCTGTCCTCAAGAAACATAGCTTCACAGGTCTGTGCGTCCACACACGACCAACTGTCCTCAAGAAACATAGCTTCACAGGTCTGTGTGTCCACACACGACCAACTGTCCTCAAGAAACATAGCTTCACAGGTCTGTGTGTCCACACACGACCAACTGTCCTCAAGAAACATAGCTTCACAGGTCTGTGCGTCCACACACGACCAACTGTCCTCAAGAAACATAGCTTCACAGGTCTGTGCGTCCACACACGACCAACTGTCCTCAAGAAACATAGCTTCACAGGTCTGTGCGTCCACACACGACCAACTGTCCTCAAGAAACATAGCTTCACAGGTCTGTGCGTCCACACACGACCAACTGTCCTCAAGAAACATAGCTTCACAGGTCTGTGCGTCCACACATGACCAACTGTCCTCAAGAAACATAGCTTCACAGGTCTGTGCGTCCACACACGACCAACTGTCCTCAAGAAACATAGCTTCACAGGTCTGTGTGTCCACACACGACCAGCTGTCCTCAAGAAACATAGCTTCACAGGTCTGTGCGTCGACACACGACCAGCTGTCCTCAAGAAACATAGCTTCACAGGTCTGTGCGTCCACACACGACCAGCTGTCCTCAAGAAACATAGCTTCACAGGTCTGTGTGTCCACACACGACCAACTGTCCTCAAGAAACAGTAGCTTCACTTCAGCTACCAGACTGCTTTTGATCCATGTGGTTCATCTGTCGGCGTCCTCAATCAGTATCATCAACATCAGCTGCTCTTCCTTTGTATCTTAGGATGATGTCATTTCATGTACAAGAGAAACGTTTGACCCAAATATGTCAGTCCAGTACTTTCCCTACAGCCCCCCCTAACGGTACACCTCCAGTACTACAATAATATAAGCAAAATCCTAATAAGTACTAAGAATAAGAAAGAAAGAAAGAAAGAAAGAAAGAAAGAAAGAAAGAAAGAAAGATGGATTTCTAAAAATTAAGAAAGTTATCTGACTAGTGTCATGATTGTAATTTTCTGCAGGGCGCAGCATATAAACCATTCTGGTCATTATAATGTCCCAACACAGTCTCACAAAGAATTGTGACATAGTAACGTGGGTCCACAGCCCAGACGTTCTACTTTCACCAAAACGTTGTTTGTTTGGCCACTAGAGGTCGGGGCCGAGGCGAGGATGATGCTCCCACAACTCGCTACTGGGGCAACTCGGTGGTCACGGCCGGCTCAGTAACCAGGAAGTAGCTGTGGACTGAGGCAGAAACTGATGTTCACATTCAACTATTTTAGAGCCATTGTTGTGAAACTAGAAGGCTTTGTGCTGTGGGTCAACATTTCTATTCCATAATTATTTGTGAGATCATGTTGAATCTCCATGCTGCACTCTTTAGATCAGTGCAGGCTTTCAGTCTCTGCAAGATGGATGTAATTTTGTGTGCAGATTTTAATATGAAGGTTTAATATGTATATTATTCTGTTCCAGCTGCTTGAGGAGAACATCGTCACCTTTGTGAAGATGGAGCTGAGAAGGTTGAGTCCAGATGAGGCAGAATGCTCAGAGAGTCAGAGGGAGGAGGAGGTGCTGCATGGTGTGGAGGAAGAGCAGAGGAGGAGCACAGAGCCTTTTCTGCTCTTCCTGAGGAGAATGAAGCAGGAGGAGCTGGCTGAGGAGCTGCAGAGGAGTAAGAGTCTTTAACAGCTTTAATGTCATGGAGAGAGAGGGGAGGTGGTGGACAATGGGTGATTTATGTCTGTTAGAGTTTTGCTTAGTTTTCAAGACAATGATGCCACCTATAAGTGAAAGAATTGACAAAACAATATAGGAACAAATCATTTGGGGCGCCTCATCTAATTCATTTGAATCAGGTGCACAAGCTGTAGCTGGAAGATGCTGTCAAGCCACAGTTCTCAACCGCAACAAAGAAAGAACATATAACCAAACAAGAAACAAATTATTGGAGAGAGAAGAACATTATATTTGAGTTTTGCTCATTTTGATCTCATTTGACTTGTTAAGACCTGATTAATTTTTTCTGAATGTATTTGAGTCATCATCGGTTTGGAACATGTCAAATCCATTCCAACAAGAACACAAGATAAAGAAACGGAGTTTAGCCCTCCTTCATGTTGGAACTTTACGGTTTATAGTGGCTATAGTTTAAAATGATAGAAGCCATGAGCATGACCAAACTCTTCTGAAAATCTAAACATTTGCCAAACAAATTTTTTTTTCTTTTTTTTTTAAATGAATTTGTTAATGTGGGTGTAATATGCTGAACACAGTGGTGCACACTGGGAAACAAAACAGCACCACACCAGTTGTCTTTCACACTGAGCTGCACACAATCAGGACCTGTTTGTCCACTCACCACTGATGAGCTGAAGAGATGTCATGGAGTGGAGATACACATTTACCAGGAAATGTTCACATTTCTCATGTTTACCAAAACATCTGCTCACTGTTGTTCTTTGTTCTTTCAGAAACTCAACATCAACATCCACAAGAAGAACACAAATCCAGTCTGAAGGCGAAGTTTCAGTTTTTGTTTGAGGGCATTGCTAAAGCAGGAAACCCAACACTTCTGAATCAGATGTACACAGAGCATTACTTCACAGATGGAGGGAGTGGAGAGGTCAATGATGAACATGAGGTCAGACAGATTGAAGCAGCATCCAGGAAACTAGTGAGTACACAGTACTACAATAATATAAGCAAAATCCTAATAAGTACTAAGAATAAGAAAGAAAGAAAGAAAGAAAGATAGATGGATTTCAAAAAATTAAGAAAGTTATCTGACTACTGTCATGATTGTAATGTTCTGCAGGGCTTAGCATATAAACCATTCTGGTCATTATAATGTCCCAACTCAGTCTCACAAAGAATTGTGACATAGTAACGTGGGTCCACAGCCCAGACGTTCTACTTTCACCAAAACACATTTAAAATTGTTCAAAAATAAAGTTTGTTTGGCCACTAGAGGGCGGGGATGAGGCGGGGATGAGGCTCCCACAACTCTCTACTGGGGCAACTCTGTGGTCACGGCTGGCTCAGTAACCAGGAAGTAGCTGTGGACTGAGGCAGAAACTGACATTGGCTGGGTTTCCCAAAAGCTTCTTAGCGCTAAGAAGCTTCTTTGACCCTTCTTAAGGCTCCCGTAAGTAGCCAACGAAGCCAACGCGTTTCCCGATTGCTTCTTAGCCTAAAATGATCTTCCGTTAAGAAGGCTGCGTTTCCCAAAAGCTTCTTAGCGCTAAGATGATCTTTCATTAAGAAGGTTTTGTAAGAAGGGTCTGGGGCTTTCTTAACACCTTCTTAATGACGAAACACTGGCAGATCCAGCCGCGTCAGGCAAAAGGATATACTTGTGTCACTGTTCCTCTTGTGTTTTTCCCTTTTTCCTTTCTTTCATGCACCCTTTAGTGTTTAAAATTGGGGAACACTTGAAAATCTCCCCTCTATGTATGGTTACTTGTGTTTTAAATGTTTTACCATAGGCTATATTCCTCTAATCAGAATGGATTCCTTTTATAATAAGAATCTTGTGGATTTATATAGCACCTTTCACAGAACCCAAGGTCGCTTAAATTCTGTAGTGTTTCTCTCAATTTTGTTGTATGCTGTGTATATAAAGCAATTTGAACTGCAGTCCATGTCTGAAATAAATAATGTTTAATAGAAGAAGTTTTTGTTTAACATGACCACGATTAGGTTATTCTACAACAGTGTTTCTCAACCACTGGGTCATGGCCCACTGGTGGGCTCAGAGTGCCATCAAGTGGGCCGCAGAGGACCTCTCACATCGAGATGGTGGACAGCTCCAGTTAAGATGCTTCTTAAGGGTTAGGGTTAGGGTTAGGGTTAGGGTTAGGGTTAGGCTAAGGCTAACCCTAACCCTAACCCTAACCAAACCCTAACCCTAACCCTTTTTTCTTCTCTTCTGTTAAGAAGGCGTTTGGGAAACACTTCTTTGGAGCCTTCTTAACTCCTTAACACTTTCAGTGCCACGGCCCTTGGGCAAAAGGTTGCTTGCTGTGCCACATAGGCCGCAATGCATTTTAAAACAGTCATATAATTTCTTTAATAATTACTATGTAAACACTGAACACGCACAAATAACGATGAGACTCTCTTCTATCACCTGCAAAAAAAAGTTTATTGATCCCATTTTCCGTTCTTTAGTTATGAGCCGGAGAAGATAGGCTGTTTCGAGCAAAAAGACACTTTTCAAATTAGAAGCTGAGTTATTCCGCCTTTTGTGAAATGCAGCATTTCAAGCACATTCACTGAGTCTGAAGCTAATTTTCTGATGTAGTCACACCTCAAAAATAATTTCCTTCAATAAAACAGTGAAGGCAAGGGAATTTTGTTTGGAAGAATAATATTTTTAGCTGAAACCAGCAGCGCTGGCGCCTGCATGCGCTGCTGGTTGCAGCTTCTTGCTGATCTTTTGCTGCTGGTGGGCATCGGATATTCTGGCTTGCGTTTGCCAACCCTGTCCTGCTGTCTGGGTCTGTGTTGTGTACTTGGCTCTGCGTGCCCACCTCCCCCCCTCCTCCTCCCCCCCCCCCCGTTGTGGGAGGAGTGTCTCTCTGCTCTGCTGTTTTCCCTGCCTGTGCTCAGCACTGAAAAAGTCTGCTAGATCCTGCTTTTTTACAGCCGCGTGTACCAGCTCCCATGCTTCGAGTTGAGAATAATAACAAATCCACGGCTGATCATGCAAATGGGTGTTGCAGGGGACACGGAGGCTGTTGCAGCGGACACCGAGGTGCGCAATTGTGATAGCAGATTGGCTGCTGCAGGGGCACAGCTAAACGTTGCTTCAATGAAGCCGCTGCATACGGACGGATGCGATGCGATTTCCTTCCCCCCAATGACTTCTTCTGTGTGTTTCACTCCACGTTCTCTCATCTGGAGAGCGCTGTCGCCACCTAAGGGTTCTGTAAAATAGGTTAGACACATTCAATACCTCTGATACTGTAAGAGGCGATGTAAGAGGCATAGATCGACACCCCCCCGTCAAAAAAAAAAAATCTAGTTATTGACGCCATTTGGCGTCGCTGGCACTCTACGGTAAATTTCTAATGACGCCATATGGCGTCGCTGGCACTGAATGTGTTAAGAAGCTTCTTAACGCCTTAAGAAGCTTCTTAACTCTTAAGAAGCTTCTTTGTTGGGAAACTCAGCCATTGGCTGTGTTTCCCAACAAAGAAGCTTCTTAAGGAGTTAAGAAGGCTCCAAAGAAGTGTTTCCCAAACACCTTCTTAACAGCCTTCTTAACACATCGCTAAAGAAGGCTCTTAAGAAGCATCTTAACTCATTGAGTGCCAGCCACTTTTGGAAGACGGATGCTCCCAGTGCCAGCCCTTTCAGAGCGTTTTCAGTGATTTCTCGAGGCCCACAGAATATTGTGTGATATTACTATGTAAACACCGAACATGCCCAAAGAACGATGAGACTCTATTGTATCATCAGCAAAAAAAAGTTTATTGATATAATTTTCCGTTCTTTAGTTATCAGCTGGAGAAGATAGGTTGTTTTCAGCAAAAACAGACGTTTCAAACTAGAAGCTGAGATAATCAGCCTTTTGTGAAATGAAGCATTTCAAGCACATCACTGACTCTGAAGCTAATATTTTCTGATGTAGTGACACCTCAAAAATAATTTCCTTCAATAAAACAGTGAAAACAAAGGAATTTTGTTTGGCAAAATAATATTTTTTAGCTGCACATAGCAGCGCTGGCCCCTGCGTGCGCAGACCCTACACTTTCTTGCTGGTCTTGATTTACTGCTGGTGGGCATCAGATATTCTAGCTTGCCAATCTGTCCATCGAGCCTGCTGTCTGGGTCTGTCTGGGTCGGTGTTATATGCTGCCCTGCGTGCCCCACCCCCCTCTACTGCAAACCCCTCCTCCGTGGGTGTGTCTCTGGTGGCTCTAGTGGCTCTCTGCTGCGTTTGCTCTGCACTGAAAACCCAGCTTTTTCACAGCGTTCCGCGTGTATTTGTCACCGGCTCCCAGCGCTTCCAGTTGAGAATAATAACAACTCCACAACTAATCATGTGCAGGGGCTATCGCAGCGGACACGGGGGGGCTCAATTGTGGGAGCAGATTGGCTGCTGCAGGCACAGCTAACGTTATGCTTCATGCATATCGATGCATACCGATGCGGTTTCCGTTTCATCATGGGGCTTCTTCTGCTGTTTTTCCTCACCTTTCTCTAATCTGGAGAGCACTGTCGCCACCTAATGGGTCCGTAAAATAGGTTATACACATTCAACATGCCCCAAATTTTTACAGGAGATGTATCAGGCTTTGATCCACGTCCCACCGTCCAAAAACGCAATTGACGACTTTAGTCGTCATTGGCATTCTACGTTACTATTTGAATTGACGACTATAGTCGTCATTTGCACTCAATGAGTTAACTGGAGCTGTCCACCATCTCTATGTGAGAGGCCCTCTGCGGCCCATTAGATGGCACTCTGAGCCCACCAGTGGGCCACGACCCAGTGGTTGAGAAACACTGTTGTAGAATAACGTAATTGTGGTCATGTTAAACAAGAACTTCTTCTATTAAACATTATTTATTTCAGACATGGACTGCAGTTCAAATTGCTTTATATACGCAGCAGACAAAAAAATTGAGAGAAACACTACAGAATTTAGGCGACCTTGGGTTCTGTGAAACGTGCTATATAAATCCACAACATTCTTATTATAAAAGGAATCCATTCTGATTAGAGGAATATAGCTTACGGTAAAACATTTAAAACACAAGTAACCATACATAGAGGGGAGATTTTCAAGTGTGCCCCAATTTTAAACACTAAAGGGTGCATGAAAGAAAGGAAAAAGGGAAAAACACAAGAGGAACAGTGGACACAAGTACCGTAAATTCCGGACTATAAGCCGCGGCTTTTTTCCCGTTTTTTGGCCTTTTTTGGCCCCTGCGGCTTATATAACGGTGCGGCTTATCTATGGATTTTTTCAAAAAAAAAAAAAAAATCTCTCTTTTTTAGCACTCTTTCTAACTATAAATCCACTTCTGTTTTAATTTCCTCTCTTGCCCTCTTTTAACAACATAACATAACATAACATAACACAACACAGGTAAGCAGAAAGAAAAAGACGAAGCAATCACCGCCATGAATGAGGAAATGACTCAGATTCAGATTCAGATTCAGATTCAGATTTATTTCGCCCCCCACACACACAAACAATTGACATGTAGATAAACATCAAGATACAAATGTGTGGAGTGCCAGGTCTCCAAAGAAGCTACTTAAAGCTTATGGCAGGAGCCTGAGCAATGACTTAAAGCACAACTTAAATACAAGTTACTGCGTACAGTATAACAAAACAACAATTACACAGCAGGACAGGTAACAAACAAAACAAACAAAACAATCCCAGATCAATGGATAAGTATAAGTATACTTATAATACATATCAATACCATATACCATACTATATATCATATACATTATATATTATATATACTATGTATTATAATATACTATATTACTATACATACAGGTTAAGCAGTTGTTCTTTCATTTTTTTCTTGAAAACAGAGATGGATGGAGCTGTTTTCAAGCTCTCATCAAGCCCATTCCAGATCCGCGGCCCTCTATTGGTTATACTTAAACTGGTGCATTTCAGTCGTCTTTTCTTACCATAAATAAGATGTGTATTTCTGGTGTTAAAGGAATGAGCGGGGCGGTTGACTGGGATGAGCTTGGAGAGTCTTGGATTTAGGTTATGGACAACTTGGTACATTATGATTGCGTTTTGGTGAATATTAAACTCAGCAAGCCTCAAAAGATTATAGCTATGGAAGAGGGAACATGTGGGTGCGTTGAAATCCGACCAGGATACGGCACGTATTATTTTCTTTTGTAAGCTTTCTAGTTTCTTCAGATAGCTGGGGAATGTGTTACACCATATGATGTTACAGTAATTAATGTGTGGCTCAAACAGGGTTTTGTACAAGATCAGGAGAGTAGATAAAGGAAGAAAATGACGGAGTTTGAAAAATAGACCAACATATTTAGACAGTTTTGTTAACAGATGATCAATATGACATTTGAAGTTGATTGACTCGTCAATGAGGACCCCCAAGAATTTTGTTGACCCTACTCTTGTCAACTCCCTTCCATCTATATTGAGGTGGATATGATCCACTGATTTTTTGTTAGAATGGAATATAATGAAATTGGTTTTGCTGATATTCAACGACAATTTATTACATTTGAACCAAGTATCCACTTGTTTGAGTTCAACATTGAGTAGATCTTGAAGCTCATGTGAATCATGATGGGACAGGAATAAGTTTGTGTCATCAGCAAATATCACTTTATGCAATAATTTAGAGGAGTTGACAAAATCATTGATGTAAAGAATAAAGAGCAAAGGCCCCAAAAGTGAACCTTGGGGGACCCCATATTTAACATTCATTTTTTGAGAATGAAAATCATGTATGTCAACATACTGGTATCTACAATGCAAATAATCACGAAACCATTCAAGAGTCAGTCCTCTAATCCCATAATGGTGCAACTTCCCCAACAAAATGTCAAAATCAATGGTGTCGAAAGCCTTTGAGAGGTCCAGAAATACACCCACCCCACAGTTCCCCCGATCAACAGCATCATTTATTTTTTCTATAAGGTCTAATATTGCCATACAAGTTGTATTCTTTTTCCTGAAACCATACTGAGAGGATGTAAGAATATTAAGCTTATCAAAATATTTGCTCAGTCTTTTAAACACAACTCTCTCATAAATTTTAGAAATAACAGGCAAGACTGATATTGGGCGATAATTGCTAATACTATTTTTATCCCCAGATTTGAAAATTGGTATTACTCTTGCAATTTTGGTCATCCTAGGCACAACACCAGAAAGTAAAGATACATTTATGCAGTATGCAAGTGGTTTTGCTATAATAGCAGCTACGGCAATCAAGATTTTACTGCAGATTCCGTCCACACCAGCTGTACGAGAGTTGTTCAGATTCATGATGGCTTCATATACTTCATCGCAGTCAGTAGGTTCCATAAAAAATGAGTTAGGATAGTCTCCTGTAAGATACTGGTTGTAAGAGATACCTTGAACAGGAGAGATTTTATTGGCCAGGTCTTCGCCTACAGAGACAAAATAAGAGTTAAATTGATTGGAAAGTTCGGACAAGTTGACATGACCTGGGAGAACTGGTGGTTTTTTGTCCCTATTCAGGACCTTATTCAGGACAGACCATGTCCTCTTGGTGTCACCCTGTGCTGTCCTTAGCTGTTCAGCAAAATGGACACATTTGCTTTTCCTTATTATATGGGTGAGCTTATTCCTGAAGACATTATATTTATTTTTATTAATAATAATAATGACTCACCTGCTGGAGGCTGGAGATACACGGCTTGGGCTAAACTTTTACTCCGTGAAACACTATCGATTAAGTCCGACATCGCTCAGAGGTTTGAGCAGCTTGAAAACAAGTTTGAAAACGTGCAGAAGTCCATCCACTCACTCACTAAAGAAAATAAGCGAACAGAGTTTCTAATGCGGAAAAGCGCATCAGCGCACTGGAGGACAAAAACAACACAGTGAGTCCGAAAGTGGATAAAAAACAAATCGAAACCCTGCACACGCAGGTTGATGACTTAATCAGCAGGAGTAAAAGAAATAACATTCGCCTGATCAATGTAAAAGAGGGAGCTGAGATTGGTGACATGGACGCTTTCGTGGCAAAATCCTGTGTTACATCCTGGACCTGAAGGAAGGCGAGAAACCACCAGAGGTGGACAGGGCACACCGGGCGCCTCGGCCACGTCCAGACCCCGGCCTGCCACCGAGGGCCATCTTCATCTGCCTACTCCGCTGGCCCGACCGTCAACTCATCCTCCAGGCTGCGGGGAAGAAGCCCCTCACCTGGGAGGGTACGCGCTTTTTCGTCCGGCAGGACCTCTCCGCGTTGGTGCAACAGAAACGCGCAACATACAACAGCATCATCGAAAAGGTTAAAGTCAATGGATATCGCTTTGGCGTACTGTACCCAGCGAGACTCGTCATAACCATTGATGGACAGCGGCGGAACAAGAGCTCAAAGTGAAACTGCCGAATATCTTTTGAGTTGGACTGGTCAATAGTACTGTGAGTAACTAAAATAAAAAACGGAATTCTCTCTTCTTTAGCACTCTTTCTAACTATAAATCCACTTCTGTTTTAATTTCCTCTCTTGCCCTCTTTTCACCACACCGCGGACACTGTGTGCACTGTAAAAAAAAACAAAAAATACCATTAAAATACCCGCGGCTTATAGTCCGGTGCGGCTTATATAAGAAAAAAATAGTCAACTTTGAAGGTGCGGCTTATACACCGGTGCACCTTATAGTCCGGAATTTACGGTATCTCCTTTTGCCTGACGTGGCTGGATCTGCCAGTGTTTCGTCATTAAGAAGGTGTTAAGAATGCCCCAGACCCTTCTTACAAAACCTTCTTAACAAAAGATCATCAGAAGCTTTTGGGAAACGCAGCCTTTTTAACGAAAGATCATTTTTGGCTAAGAAGCAACGTTGGCTTCTTACAGGAGCCTTAAGAAGGGTCAAAAAAGCTTCTTAGCGCTAAGAAGCTTTTGGGAAACGCATGCCTTCGTAACGAAAGATCATCTTAGGCTAAGAAGCACTTGGGAAACGCGTTTGCTTCTTAAGGGGGCCTTAAGAAGGGTTAAAGAAGCTTCTTAGCGCTAAGAAGCTTCTGGGAAACGCAGCCATTCACATTCAACAATTTTAGAGCCATTGTTGTGAAACTAGAAGGCTTTGTGCTGTGGGTCAACATTTCTATTCCATAATTATTTGTGTGATCATGTTGAATCTCCATGCTGCACTCTTTAGATCAGTGCAGGCTTTCAGTCTCTGAAGATGGATGTAATTTTGTGTGCAGATTTTAGTATGAAGGTTTAATATGTATATTATTCTGTTCCAGCTGCTTGAGGAGAACATCGTCACCTTTGTGAAGATGGAGCTGAGAAGGTTCCGGAGGGTTCTGAGTCCAGATGAGGCAGAATGTTCAGAGGGTCAGAGGGTGGAGGAGGAGGTGGATGGTGTGGAGGAAGAGCCGAGGAGGAGCACAGAGGCTTTTCTAAACATCACACTGCTCTTCCTGAGGAGAATGAAGCAGGAGCAGCTGGCTGAGGAGCTGCAGAGGAGTAAGAGTCTTTAACAGCTTTAATGTCATGGAGAGAGAGGGGAGGTGGTGGACAATGGGTGATTTATGTCTGTTAGAGTTTTGCTTAGTTTTCAAGACAATGATGCCACCTATAAGTGAAAGAATTGACAAAACAATATAGGAACAAATCATTTGGGACACCTCATCTAATTCATTTGAATCAGGTGCACAAGCTGTAGCTGGAAGATGCCGTCAAGCCACAGTTCTCAACCGCAACAAAGAAAGAACATATAACTAAACAAGAAACAAATTATTAGAGAGAGAGAAGAACATTATATTTGAGTTTTGCTCATTTTGATCTCATTTGACTTGTTAAGACCTGTTTAATTTTTTCTGAATGTATTTGAGTCATCATCGGTTTGGAACATGCCAAATCCATTCCAACAAGAACACAAGATAAAGAAACTGAGTTTAGCCCTGCTTCATGTTGGAACTTTACAGTTTATAGTGGCTATAGTTTAAAATGATAGAAGCCATGAGCATGTCCAAACTCTGCTGAAAATCTAAACATTTGCCAAACGAGATCTATTCATTACAATATTTAAAGGTCAATGAGCAGAATCCCTCTGCATAATCTGGTAAAATTATTAATTTGTTAATATGAGTGTAATATGCTGAACATAGTGGTGCACACTGGGAAAACAAAACAGCACCACACCAGTTGTCTTTCACACTGAGCTGCACACAATCAGGACCTGTTTGTCCACTCAACACTGATGAGTGGAGATACACATTTACCAGGAAATGTTCACATTTATCATGTTTACCAAAACATCTGCCCACTGATGTTCTTTGTTATTTGTTCTTTCAGAAACTCAACATCAACATCAACATCAACACCCACAACAAAAACACAAATCCAGTCTGAAGGCAAAGTTTCAGTTTTTGTTTGAGGGCATTGCTAAAGCAGGAAACCCAACACTTCTGAATCAGATGTACACAGAGCATTACCTCACAGAGGGAGGGAGTGGAGAGGTCAATGATGAACATGAGGTCAGACAGATTGAAGCAGTGTCCAGGAAACCATTGAGACCAGAAACAACCATCAGATGTGAAGACATCTTTAATCCCTTACCTGGAAGAGACACACCAACCAGAACATTGATGACAAAGGGAGTGGCTGGCATTGGGAAAACAGTCTTAACACAGAAGTTCACTCTGGACTGGGCTGAAGACAAAGCCAACCAGGACATACAATTCCTATTTTTGTTCACTTTCCGAGAGCTGAATCTGCTGAAAGATAAAGAGTTCAGCTTGGTGGAACTTCTTCATCTCTTCTTTCCTGACACCAAAGAAACAGAAATCTGCAGCTTTGACAAGTTCCAGGTTGTGTTCATCTTTGACGGTCTGGATGAGTGTCGACTTCCTCTGGACTTCAAGAACAACGAGATCCTGACTGATGTTACAGAGTCAACCTCAGTGGATGTGCTGCTGACAAACCTCATCAAGGGGAATCTGCTTCCCCTTGCTCGCATCTGGGTAACCACACGACCTGCAGCAGCCAATCAGATCCCTGGAAAGTTTGTTGACATGGTGACAGAGGTGAGAGGCTTCACTGACCCACAGAAGGAAGAGTACTTCAGGAAGAGATTCACAGATGAGCAGGAGGCCAAAAGAATAATCAAACACATCAAGACGTCACGGACCCTCTACATCATGTGCCACATCCCAATCTTCTGCTGGATCTCTGCTACAGTTCTGGAGGATCTGTTGAAAACCAGTGAGGGAAAAGACCTGCCCAAGACCCTGACTGAGATGTACATCCACTTCCTGCTGGTTCAGTGCAAACAGCAGAACATCAAGTATCATGGGAGAGCTGAGACAGATCCACACTGGACTACAGAGACCAGGGAGATGATTTTCTCTCTGGGAAAACTGGCTTTTAAGCAACTGAAGAAGGGCAACCTGATTTTCTATGAAGCCGACCTGAAAGAGTGCGCCATTGATATCACAGCAGCCTCAGTGTACTCAGGAGTCTTCACACAGATCTTTAAAGAGGAGTGTGTGCTGTACCAGCAGGAGAAGGTCTTCTGTTTTGTCCATCTGAGCATTCAGGAGTTTCTCGCTGCTGTCTACAGGTTCCACCGTCACACAAACAAAACAGAAAATGGTGAACAATCCCTGGCTGTCTTCCTGATGAGAGCCATGGTCAAATCCTTGAAGAGTAAAAATGGCCACCTGGACCTCTTTGTCCGCTTCCTTCATGGCCTCTCACTGGAGTCCAGCCAGAAACTCTTACAAGGCCTGCTGGGTCAGACAGAGAGCAGGCCTGAAAGCATCCAGAGAGCCATCAGCAACCTGAAGAAGATGAACACTGATGATAAGAAAAGTGCACATTACTTAACCTCTCCTGAAAGAAGCATCAACATCTTCCACTGTTTGATTGAGATGAACGACCAGTCAGTACACCAGGAGATCCAAAAGTTCCTGAAGTCAGAGAACAGATCAGAGAGTAAACTCTCTGAGATCCACTGCTCAGCTCTGGCCTACATGCTGCAGATGTCAGAGGAGGTTCTGGATGTGTTCGACCTGGAGGCCTACAACACATCAATGCTGGGGCGACAGAGACTGATCCCAGCTGTGAGGAACTGCAGGAAGGCTCGGTTAGTACTCCGTTAATAAGAGTATAGAACAGTGTAGACCAGTGGTTTTCAAAGTGTGAGGCGCGACGTGGCGCGGAAAAAATATAAGAAAATCCACAGCCCCACCGGACATGTCCGTGTGGTCACAAAAGTAGCGTACACGGTTGTCTGCAGAGAGCCTGATGATGGAATTTACGTCACGCAGACCTTTGGCTTCAGCCAGGGGCACAGCGCCCGCAGTCTGACTGCCTCTGTGAGGTGAGCTCAGGGTGTCAGAGGAGAAACCAGGAAGAAGGAAAATGCATTTTTTTTAAATGCGTGTTTCACCAATCTGATTGTGGCAGTTCTTTGTATGTACATCAAACACATATATGGTCATATTTCTGTATCTGTTGGGGAGCTATTTCAGACATATTCTACAAGATTTATGGGGCTGGGAACTGTCTGTCCACGCTGGCCAGCCTGGCTGCAGACACAGTCCATAGAGGATGAACATGCAGAGAACGCAACATTTACTCGATACACTGCAAGGTGCGGGTATCCCACTAGTTATAATAAATATGTTAAAGATGATACATTTTTTATTAAAAGTCCTTCAGAGTGGATACAGATGTAGAAAATGTTTAAAAGAGGATATTTGAAAATAGCAGGATAAAGAGGTTTTAAAATATAAAAGAATATAGGATAAAGATGTTTACAACATCTTTGGAACTCGTTATGCCCGAGTGGAGGATAGAACCATAATAGTAGGTAATAATGGCAATAATAAATGTTGAGAGAGAGAGAGAGAGAGAGTGTGTGTGTGTGTGTGTGTGTGTGTGTGTGTGTGTGTGTGTGTGTGTGTGTGTGTGTGTGTGTGTGTGTGTGTGTGTGGGGGTGTGTGGGGGGGGGGAGGGGGGTGTAGGAGCCAATTAGCGCTCTTCTATAAGTAAGACCAACCCCTTTGCTCTGATCAGGTGTTTCGCCCGGAAGAGCATACAGTTTTTGACCACACACACCCACGGTAGGCAGCTTGTTGCTGCAGTACCTAAATTACCTGTTTATTTGTTGTTTGTTTGCTACTGGAAATGCTGTGGAAACAAAGAGGATTACTAGAAAATAAATGTAACGAGTATCAAAGCAAGAAGTTGTCTGGACTTTGATTCAATCAAACAAGGTAACGTGTGCGTCAATCAGGTGAAGCCCTGGCATAGCACCTCAGTGGCTTAAAGCATTGGCTTAGCTTCTACAATCAAGTCAAAAACTTTGCTTTCGTGGAGTTTGGAGTTTGAAGAAGAGTTGGGAGTTTCTTCACGTTGTGATTGTTACGGCGAGGAGGATTCCGATCGGCTGGTTGCTGTGTGATTGGAGCACTTCGCCAGCTGCATCTCGTCTAATCAACGGCTGCCCGGGACGCAGAGACCGAGAGGTGTGCAGGCTGCGGCGGCGGTGGGAGAGCCGCGGTGGGAGAGCCCCGGACGGGAGCCAGTGTTTGGAGGTTGGAGGTTGGAGCTCCGAGCGCGGAGTGTTGCCAGCTGCATTGCATCTGCTGATCGCCTGCCAGGACGCAACGCTGTTGGAGCTTCTGGCCGCTTTGATTCATGGAACAACATTCAGGATAATCGAGGTATGTGTAGCGCTACCACCGTTTAGATGGCCATCTAGGTTTGTGTGCACACATTAACTGGCGTAATTCCATGGTTGCTGAAGGGGATGAACTTGAACAATAAACGTTGATCTTTTGCGAACTGTTGACTGTCGGACAATGTCGAATAACGGTAACGCGGAGCAGTCTGACAAGCGGTCAGGTGCGGGCGCGCATACAGCAGCCAAATCGGACAGTGGGGCTGGCTGTAAAGAGGAGGTATTGGGAAAACGAGTGAGCAAACTTTCTGTTAAAGCACTTGCTGAGAGATTGGACACATTGCAAAATAGTAGAAAAAATAAGCTAAATAAGGCTGTCGATTTAAGAAGAGCAATACAAGGTTTAATTGATAATAATGAAATCTCAAAGGTAAAGGGTGCTTTTGATGGTTACATTAAATTGTGTGATGACATTGAGTGCATACATGATGCTTTGATGGCTTTACTGCCAAAGGAGGAACACGAACGACATGAAATATGGTATAAGGCCAAAATGATGTTCAATGATGAATTTGTTGTCACTGTCCGAGAGTGGATGAAAAGCAATGAAAATTATGTGTCTGAAAATGAAGGTGCTGGTAATATGAATCAAAATGCTGGTAATCATGATGTTGTCACTGTCAATCAAAATGTTGGGATTTGTGATGGTATAAGTCCTGATGACAGTGTGTCCAGAGTGGGCAGAAAAGGTTCAAATAAAAGTTGCACCAGTATCCGGTCTACCACTTCTTCAGCACAAATTAAAGCAGCAGCAGAAAGAGCTGCAATTGTTGCTCGTATGGCAGCTTTAAAGGAGCTACAAGCATTGGAGGAAGAGGAACAAAAAATAAGGAGGAAAAAGCAACAACTGGAATTGGAAACCGAGCTAGCAGCATCTACTGCTAAGCTGTCAGTGTTGCATGCTTATGATGGACAGCATTCCTCTCATGCACCAACGGATGGCATGGACTCTTATTATAAAAAAGGGATAAAGGAGGCACCATGCATCACACTTGACCCTATGGCACAGCCATATGAGCCTGCAGTATGGAAACCAACACATTGCCACTCAATGCCACAGAGCAAACAACCAGCGATGGATGCTAGACCAAAGCAATGTTTCAGTGCAATAAACCAAGTTGTGGATGCACAGGACCAACAACATCAGCAAACATCACATGTCTTCCAAAGTGGTGCTACAATTGCTCAAGCAAATCAAAGTAGTGGACAATATGTAAATCAACAACAACAAAATGATCAAATTCCATCTGGAGATGTCATCACTATCATGAACAAACAAAATGAATTAACATCTGCACTTGTACATCAGCAGCGCCTACTCTCCTTGCCAACACGAGAGATTCCTATGTTTGAAGGAGATCCGTTTCAATACCAAGCCTTTATGAAATCATTTGAGCAAGGAGTGGAAAGCAAGGCCAGCGAAGCTGACTGCTTGTATTATTTGGAACAGTTCACCAAAGGACAGCCAAAGGAGTTGGTTCGTAGCTGCCAACATATGGCTCCTGAACGTGGCTACATTGTTGCTAAGGGACTCCTCCAAGAACACTTTGGAAATAAATATAAGATCGCCACTGCATATATTGAAAGGGCTTTGGTTTGGCCAACAATACGATCTGATGATGTTAAAGCCCTACAACCATACGCTTTGTTTTTGCGTGGTTGTACTAATGTCATGCAAGAACTCCATTATATGCAGGAATTGGATATGCCAACTAATATGAGAATGGTCATTTCCAAGTTGCCATACAAGCTCAGGGAGCGATGGAGAGCAAAAGCCCATGATATTATGGAAATCTCTAAAGATCGAGCTCATTTCATGGACATTGTTGTTTTTCTTGAGAAACATGTGCGCATACTGTCAGACCCGATCTTTGGTGACATTGAGGGCACGTCGCCACCAACAGCCGGTTTAAAGCCTTTCAACAAGTTTCATCTTCAGTCAAGCCACAGAGTGAGAGGAAGTAGCTTTGCCACTATAATAACATCAAGGGATTCAGAACATAAAACTACAACAAATGGCTCAAGGAGACAGGAGAGCTTATATTGTCAGTGCTGTTCACGTGCTCACCTTTTGGAGAAATGTCAACAATTTAAAGGCAAGAAGCACAGAGACAAGATTTGCCTTATAATGGAGAAAGGCATTTGTTTTGGATGCTTATGTACTGGCCACATAAGTCGGGACTGTAACAAGCGCTTGACCTGCGAAGTTTGTGAGCAACGACATCCTACTGTGCTTCATATTAAGAAGATGCATATGGAATCAGAACAAACAATTGAGGCACCAGAAGTGAAACAATCAACTCTCCCCCAGACATGTGGACGTACAGGGGATGGAAGAGATCATTGTATTCTGCCTATTGTTCCAGTGCAGGTCAAGTCAGCCAAGGGACATGAGGTCATACAGACCTATGCATTTTTGGACCCTGGCAGTTCTGCTACATTCTGTTCAGAAGATCTTATGCAGAAGTTGAGCATTCCAGGAAAAAGAACTAATTTCCTTTTGACAACTATGGGGCAGGAAAAGGTCGTTCCAGCATACTCCTTATCTGGAATGGAGGTGTCTGGTCTTGAGGAAAATAATTTTTATCCGCTCCCAGAAATTCTCACACAGAAGAAGATGCCAGTTACTGCAGATAACATCGCTACTGCTGCAGACTTGAAAAGGTGGCCTTATTTGTCAAAGATTTGTATCCCCAGCATAAAGGCCAATGTTGACATGTTGATAGGAACCAACGCTCCCAGGTTATTGGAACCTTGGGAAATTGTTAACAGTCGTGGAGATGGCCCCTACGCTATAAGAACAGTGTTGGGATGGGTCATCAATGGTCCCTTAAATGGAAATGGGCGTGGCAGCAATCTTGACATTGAGCTTCATTCTGTTGTGGTGAATAGAATTTCTGTATGCAACTTGGAGCTCATGCTGAACAATCAGTATAGCTACGACTTTAATGAAAAGTCCTCAGACGACAAGGAGATGTCT
This sequence comes from Poromitra crassiceps, assembly GCF_964638095.1. Classification (NCBI taxonomy): domain Eukaryota; kingdom Metazoa; phylum Chordata; class Actinopteri; order Beryciformes; family Melamphaidae; genus Poromitra; species Poromitra crassiceps. Next base: position 24,811,600 of record NC_139645.1, read on the forward strand.
AGAGAAGACTGTAGATTCATGGAGATCATAAAACACTCAGCAACACTACAGGATCAGAGGTACTGGCTGAAGTTGCCGCTTAAGAAACCTGAAGTTCTCCTACCAAACAACTTTGCCGTGGCCAAGCAGAGGATACTTGGATTGAGGAGGAGGTTTGTGAAGAGCCCGCAGTTGCACAGGGACTATTCAAGCTATTTCAACGGAGTCATGTTTGGAGACAGACCCTTGAAGATTAATCATTCCAACAATGCCATAGTGAAGCCGCCGGAGCTGACGCCACAGGCTGCTGCCAAGGAGCTGGAGAGCGTGATGAAGAGGGTCAGGGAGGCCTCGTCCACCATCGCAGCTGTATTGGAACCAGTAGAGGAAAAGAAGCGCTCCCCCAGTCGCTCCAGGAAGCCGCGCCGCTCCCGCTCGCACTCGAAGACTCGCAAGAAGAGGTCCCGATCGAGAAACAGGAGCAAACTGTCTGTGAGGTTGTGGCCAAGGGTAAGCAACCCCCGCAGTGGCCACAGGAGGCGCTCTCGCTCCAAAGACAGGAGGCATAGCCGCAGTCGATCCAGGGAACACATAAGGAGGAGCAGAGGTCAGTCCAGGAGCCCTCGGGTTAAAAAACCTCGATCACCCTCACCGAGGAGGGGCAAGAGAGAGAAGAGGAGGGAGCGCAGCAGGGACAGGAAGGAGCGGTCTACATCCAAGAAGAGGAGTTTAGTTGCTGGAGATGTTGTCGTCATCATGGATCCTTCAGCTCCACGTGGTTCCTGGCCTCTTGACAGAGTGTTGGAGGTTTTCCCTGACAAAAGGGGCCTGGTGCGTTCTGTCAATCTACAAACCAAAAACAACGTTATTAAAAGACCTATAACGAAACTTTGTTTACTACAAGAGGTGTAGATTGAATTACATTGCATTTAATGTGGTGATGGTGCTGCATTTATGGTACTTGTGGGTTTTATATTTGGCTCCTCTGTGGTTTTGTATTGAATTGTTGTGTCTAGCCGCCACTAACAATTAGGGGGCGGTGTGTAGGAGCCAATTAGCGCTCTTCTATAAGTAAGACCAACCCCTTTGCTCTGATCAGGTGTTTCGCCCGGAAGAGCATACAGTTTTTGACCACACACACCCACGGTAGGCAGCTTGTTGCTGCAGTACCTAAATTACCTGTTTATTTGTTGTTTGTTTGCTACTGGAAATGCTGTGGAAACAAAGAGGATTACTAGAAAATAAATGTAACGAGTATCAAAGCAAGAAGTTGTCTGGACTTTGATTCAATCAAACAAGGTAACGTGTGCGTCAATCAGGTGAAGCCCTGGCATAGCACCTCAGTGGCTTAAAGCATTGGCTTAGCTTCTACAGGGGGTGTTGGTCTATATGTTCTCTGAGGGGAGGCGCAGTCTCCCACACTTTAAAAAACCCCTGGTGTAGACTAGAGTGACCTTCATACCTGACACCATCAGAGTTACAATATTTCATACCAATAATTAAGATTCAAGATTCAAAAACGTTATTGTCTGTCACAACGCAACAGACATTTTTCCTTCCACCAGACTCAGGTGCATGTTACAAAACACATTAAAAACACACAGACACATATAATTTTCTTTTTTCAAATATACATACTGCAGCATGCTCTGGGACGCATCATCAGTGATGTTAACTGGAGTCGTGAGGTGTTTCGGGTCTGTCAACATCATACACCCTCGCCCAGTAGACCCGGCCGAGGCCGATTACGACCCCGACCCGCGTCCCAGAAGCAGCCGCTCACAGATCAGCCTTCCTACTCTGTCTGCAACGTTGCCCGCGGAAGGGTTGATCACGCCCAATCCGCTGCAATAGAGTTAGTGCTACACCGCAGTGTTGCAAGACCTTCGGTGCATGGAGGTCTAAGGCCCTGTGGGGTGATTCCAGGCCGGGCACCTCCTTCGTATCACCAGAACCTCCCGTGGAAGAAGCCAATCCTACCATGCCATACCATGGGCAGGGAGGATGCCTCAAGAAGGCCTGTGCGCTGCATGTCATTCGCCTGTGCCGAGCACCTCGCTCTAGCCTGAAGGACACCAGGCCGCGCCGATGTTTGCGCAGATTTTCAGGAGGCTAATCCGTAGCGTTTGTGGATTTCTCCCTCACGAGAGAGCCAGACTGGGGTGCTAAAACCCATCCCGTACCGGATGCCGTCTCTCCGACCGTCAACTGTCTCTCCAGCTTGTCACCAAACTATACTTGGTTGTCACCTAGTCTATTCCTAAGTGTCACTGGCCAGGGGGAGCCAGGATTTTAGTTTCAAATATACATACTGCAGCATAAAAACTGACAAAAAAAACTGACAAAAGCAGTGTTAAGATGTTAAAAGTGCAGTGCCCATTTAAAAGACAATACTAGTAATAATACTAATGTATTATATAAACCATATATATACACACCTATATATGTGTGTGTGTGTGTGTGTGTGTGTGTATGTACAGTAACTAATCTCCCATGCAGACCCTGGCACCGTGACATGATTGCTAGCTACCTAGCTACTTGTGTATGAAAGTTTCCCCCAGTCTTCTCCTGCCTTCAGCTCATGTTAGAAATATCATAATTACAGAGAGTCACATGACCGAGCTGACAAAGTGGTAAATATGACGCTGTAGGCTCAAAACTTTAAAAGTTACTAAACCCCAACCAAATCTGTGGTGAAGCCAGACTGACTCTAATGGTGTCAGGCTGTTCTACTGAGCTGTTTTACCACAACTGAACAGCCTGTGGAGCTCACACTGAAATCTCCATCATTTTTCATTATTTTCTTAAACTGTTTTTTACAGAAATGCTTTAATATGATACAATTGCATTCATGTATTTTTTTCTGTTTGGTTTATGCTTATATTATACATTAATCACTTTTGGAAAATGTCTAATTCTATAGTATAAATTATTGTTGTTATTATTATTAGGAGGAGGAGGAGCTTAATAGGTTTTGATTAGGATGCTGGTCTGATAATCTCTCATTTCACATTAAATGTGTAAACAGTCTTTCTGTCTGTGAACTCTGAGACCTCAGCTCTGAAGTTCTGGGTTCTGGGTTTTCAGGCCCGGCGCACCTGTGGGTGTGCCTTAAGGTAAACCAGGCGTGGCCATGCTAAATCCTCACGTTTGCTCAATTCTTTGTGCTTAGAGCTCTGAAAAGCAGGTCTAAAACCCTGCTGCAGCCTGAGTGCACAATTATTCTCCGCACTGCTCCAGCAGGGCACGGGAAATCCTTGGGGCCCTATCTTGGTACAAGCGCTATCCGCTTTTTTGCGCTTGAGTCCAGGTTTGCACGCCTTACGTCTTATGCTATCTTCCCTGCATCTTATGCTATCGTCCGCCTCCCGCAAGTGCGAATTTGTGTGTTGGGCACGACACCTTCCAGTTTTGCGCCAGCGTCTGAGCCAAACACAGGTGTGGGCGTGCCCCAAGCCAAACCAGGTGTGTCCCCGCAATCCTTGCCTTCTGCTATCGTCAGCAAGCGCACAATTCTTTGCGCACGGATGTTCCATTAAAATACAAATGCCAGGACATCAAATTCTGCTGCTAAAATTGAGTAACAGCAGATTACTCAGTGAGGCAATCAACTATTATTCACTGAAAAACGTTTATCACATGTAAAGTGCCACAATCATGCTGATATCCTCTTTCTACAGTGGGCTAACCTCCCTCTCCCTCTCTCTCTCCAAAACCTTGTGTGTGCACACACACACACACACACACACACACACACACACACACACACACACACACACAGTAGAGTAGAGTTGTGTGGGCCAGTGATACAGTAACCCCCTTCCCTGCAATTGCACGCATGCAATAGCCTATTAAGATGAACCCGGCACTTGGGACAATTTTGATATGTTGAAATAGGCTAGAATTAAATTCTCACACATCCCTGCCTATTAAAGAAACAAATATTTTTACATGTGTATGTTAACATCATTTGGGTGATTTATGTGAAAATTATGAGGTGAAAATGATTATGATCGATAATACAAATATGTGCCGGGTTCTCCACACCCACAAACGGTATTAAAGGGAGTGAGAGACGGGAATCTGATTGGTTTGATTGATGTGATGCCCAGGGTCTGGGCTTTACATCAATCAAACCAATCAGTGTGGCCTGCATCATTCTTGCCTGCACAGGTGATAAGCACGCCCATTTCATGATTTTGCATGGAGCACACAGGCATTTTGCGCAGCAGGGAGAATAGCAGAGGGCTTGGGCACGCCTCCAAATTGCACGAGTGCCCACCGTTAAACACAGCACAAGCACTAATCAGTGTGTTTGTGAGACCAGGGCCCCTGGTCTCAGCTGTGAAGTTCAACTTCTTCTTTATTCTTTATTCAGATTGAGGTTCTGCTTGTTGACAAGGGTTCACTGTGAAGTCGTGGCCTCAGCTCTGAAGTCCAACTCCCATCTGACAGAACTGGACCTGAGTGACAGCAACCTGCATGATTCAAAAAAAGTGAAGCTGCTCTGTGCCGGACTGGAGAGTCCACACTGCAGACTGGAGACTCTGAGGTCAGACATCATATTTAATAATGTGCTGATATGAATATTATATGGATTTTGTAATGTGTGGACGTCTGTATAGAGTCGATCAATCTGAAATCAGACATGATCTGAAGCAGAACTTCCGCAGCTCCGTTGTGACGCGTTGTGACGTGAAACGCGTCACAACGGCGCGCTTTGCCAGAGGAGGAAATGGGAGATCTCTGTGAGGAAAAAACAGAGAGAGGTAAACACTGACCATGTGCTTATTTTACCAAGAGTATTAATGATACAAAGTGGGTTGATTACCAGTAAAGCCATCCTTTAAAGTATTGTATCTATTTGTGTTCTTTATTTTTGTTGCGTCAAACTCTTCCAACAGGCTGGCAAGTTTGACACAAAACAACAACACACCAAACCTCCATCCAAAAACACATAACAGTAGTACAGTAGATCAGGCTGCCATCAAAGCCCTGTGAAGCTGATATTAGTCATAATGAGTTTATGAAGTCTGTCTTCAGTCAAATGTGAAGAAAGAGAAAGTGGATTATATCACACAGCATCAGACTCCAATGCTTCATGTATCACAAACATCCACCACTGCCAATTTAGCATGCTATGGCATGGTATTGTTTCAGTGGTGTTGATGTGACTGGAGCTACCAGAGCTACACACACACACACACACACACACACACACATGCACACACACACACACACGCACACACACACACACACACACACACACACACACAGAGTGAGAACTAACTTGAACAATGAATCTAACATTAAAAATAGCTACTGTAGCAGGGACAAGGTACAGTGTCCCTGCTACAGTAGCTATTTTGAATGCTAGATTCAGTTATAGCCAGTTTACAGTAGGCCTGACTGAGCAGTGAGCGCTGAACTGCAGGTATTCATGGTGAAAATCCTGAAAGCATTTAGTTATGTTATCTTAAGCTGATGAATCTCAGTTAGCTGGCAAGCTAGTAGGTCTAGATCAATTTTAGGCAGTGTAGCCACTATAAGTTAGTTGACAAATGGTCTCAGTTAGCTGAAGCTGACAATTCAATCAAACTAAAAAAATAAGCTGTCCAGCTAAATGCTTTCGGTACTTTAAGTGATAGAACACAACCACAATCACTTACCCGGTTTCTGAAGTGGATCTCCACCGGCCATACCCGCGGCAGATACTAATTGGGCTTGGGAATCAATACCAGAATGCAATCCAAATCAATCCCATAATCCAATGCAATGCAAGATTGCACATTGCATCTTGCATCTCAGTGATGGCATCATTGATGATGTCATCAGTGATGTCATCCTTCCTGGCTGAGGCTATATAAATTCAGTGATGATGTCATCATCCGTGATGCTGTCATCAATGATGTCATCAGCAGGCAAGGCCGCGATGCGCAGTGGTGATCAAATTAACAATCAAGAATCAAAAAAGGAACGTTATTCTCTGTTCATTGCCATTCATATTTTTTTTCAGCGCTGGTACAGGAAGTGACGTTTCACTTTGTCTCTCTATAAGAGCAAGTGAGCCAGCACAGCAGGTGAGCTGCAGGGTGGACATGCTGCCTAGGATGTTCAGCTGTAATAATTTGAATTGTTATAATAGTATGATCAGATCTCGGTCACCAATCATACATGTTGCTACCTTGGAAACAAGAGAGAAATAAATGAGAAAACAATCAATACGACTGACTACCTTCTCCTCTAGGCCAGTGGTTCTCAAAGTGGGGTCCAAAAAAACTATTTTCACTATAGTTCCATCCATAAGTATCACAATGACAGAATACATGACTATTTTGGTCATGGGTTTCATACACTTTCTGTAATAAAACATCCAAAAGCAAATATCTTATCAGATGGGGGACCCTGAGACAAAATCTTATCAAATGGGGGTCCGTGGTCTAATTTGTGTCAGTTTAGGGGTCCTTGATGTGAAAAAGTTTGAGAGCCACCGCTCTACACCATGTGTATCTGTTTAAGTCAAGTCAAGTCAAGTTTATTTATATAGCCCTAATTCACAAGCATGTCTCAGAGGGCTTCACAGAAAGTATGTCTAGCTAATTCTAGCTGACACAACAGTAACAAGAATATACAGAATAAAGATAACATTTGAACAATTGATAATATAGAAAATATAGGAATGAGGGGAGAGCAGAGGAGAGCGCAGGAGAAGGGAGAAGAGCAGGGGGAATGTGAGAGAGTGATGGGGTGGGGAGCGTATAGGAGGTGGGGAAGGAGCAAGAGGAGAGGGGAAGGGAGGGGAGGTGTGGGGGAGAAGAGAGCAGGGGGAGGGAGGAGGTGGGGAGAGAATGAGCAATATAGACGGAGGAGAGGGGGGAGGTGGGGAGAAAATAGGAATGTGGAGGAGGAGAGAAGGAGAGATGGGGGTGCAGGGGAGGGAGAGCCAGGGTAGAGAAGCAGGGGGAGCGTGAGGGAGGGAGGAGGCGGGGAGACCTCTCCTCTCCGCCCCCCCCCCCCCCCAAGAGAGGACAGAGAGGAGGAGAGAACAGAGAAGGAGAGGTGGGAGGGTGCAGGGGAAGGAGTGCAGGGGGAGAGGAGGAGAGAACAGAGAAGGAGAGGTGGGAGGGTGCAGGGGGAACGCGGGAGGCGGGGGAGGGAACAGACCTCTCCGCCCCCTCCCCCCCCCCCCGAGAGGACAGAGAGGAGGAGAGAGCAGAGAAGGAGAGGTGGGGGGGTGCAGGGGAAGGAGTGCAGGGGGAATGTGAGAGAGGGGAGAGGACAGAGAGGAGGAGAGAACAGAGAAGGAGAGGTGGGAGGGTGCAGGGGAGGGAGAGCAGGGGGGAACGTGGGAAGAGGCGGCGGGGGAGGGAAGAGCATGGAAAGAGAGGAGGCGGGGGGGGAGTGGGAAATGTGGGAGAGGGGGGAACAGGAGGGGGAAGAAGGGAAAGGAGCGGGGGAAAGAGAAAGAGAGGGGGGGGGAAGATCAGACAACTGACTACTCTAAGCATTAACCAGAGCTAACTGGGACATAGTATCTAGCTAATCTACAGCCTAATCTGGCCTATCCTTCTCTGCTCTAGTCTGATCTTTGCCTGAACACTATAACAGGTCAGCCTTAGGCTGTAGCTAATCTATCGCCTACCTAAACTGTTCTAAACCAACCGGCAGCCCTCGACCAGTGATGAAGAGCACCGATGCCCCCCGCCCCGGCCCCCCCCCCCCCCCCCCCCCCACATAAGGCGTGGGAGAGAAGGCCGGGCCGGGACACAGCGGCGTCCCCACACCCCCAGTGAACGCAAGAAAACCTTTCCACCATATGGATTGCCTCAGTGACTTGGCTTGGCTGAGGAGGAACCTTGTGAGGTCGTTGTGCTACAGGGGCCCAGCAATGGTCGCCTGGGTAAACCCACCCCCCACGCGACCCGCTCCCAGACCCGCCCCCAGCTAGTGACTGGGAACTGAGAGAGCAGGCCACGCGGGGGGCGGGCCCACCCAGGCAGTGGACCCAGCAGTGGACCCCCATCCGGGCACTCCCCTCCGAGACAGGCCGAGAGATGCCGGGCTAAACCATGTACAGAGTTTTCCGGCAATGAAACTCTGTAAATGGTTTATTATGGAAATAAAATTTACAAAAGAACAGAAAATTGAAAATGTAAAAAAGAGTCCAACAGAGGGATATAAAAATGTAGTTTTTAAATGATCCTAAAATCAGGGAAGGGAGTTGAAAATGTAAAAAGTAGAGTCCAAAGGAAATAGAAAATGTAGTCTTTAAGTGTTCGTAGGTTTAGAGAATACTAGCTAAGAGGAGGGGAGGGGAGGATAAGAGTCGGAGGTGATGATTAAGGGGAGGGGAGGATAGGAGTTGGAGGTGATGAGGCCGGGGGGGGGGTCCCCCCCTTCCCTTAGGCAGGCAGGTGACCAGGATGATGAGGATAGGGGTCGGTGGTGGTGAAGAGCCCGGGGTGTCAGACAGTAGAAGGAGTAGCGGGTAGATGGCCTAGAGTGACGACAGGTGGCTAGGGCGATGACGGCCGGACCTAGGGCTGCAGCGGCGGGGGTGTACGTCAGGCCAATGAAGGACACCTGAGGGGGAGAGAGAGAAGAGAGCGGGGGAATCTGCGCAGAGGTGGAACTAACTCTATAGACAACAATAAAATTAGGTCAAAACAAAATTTATTAGGATTTTTTTTTTAGGATGACTAATACTATACTGCTAATTCAGGTCTAAGTACCACCTAACACCACTGTCAATGATTCAGGATTCAAGTCAGGATTCTGTATAGCCTCCAAATGTCCACTAGATCTAGAGATGCCTTCATTCCTTGAATTTCACAGAGAGCCTGGGGATGGTTATTGTAGGAATGAGTACCTGCACGCTCTTTGTTTATATTTAAAACTGTATTGTTGCGTTACTGTAATTAGTTACTTTTTTAGTAACTAAGTAATATAAGGCGTTCCGCCTTACACAGCACAATGCTGACGAAGGCTGTTTGCTGAAACGCGTACGTTGTGATACATACAGGAATAAAACTTCAAAGGACATTTTTGAGTGCTGGCTCTTTCTCTCATGCTCTATGGAAACTCCTGTGCCTTGCACCTAAAACTTTTTCGTCTGGTGAGTGTGCGTGCTGATAGCTCCCCAGCTAGTCTGCTTTGAACATAAGTTATCTATTGTAACATCTAGCATAGATCTCCCTCTTCCGTTCTCATCAGTTTGGACAGCGTGGACTGTGTGTTGCAGTTCCTTCTTTTTTCTGATCCCTCCCCCCCCATTTTCTCACCAGTTTTAATTGGCCAATTTCCCCCTGCTGCCCCAGTCGGTGCTCCAACCTCTGCCGATCTGGGGAGGGCTGTAGACTAGCACCATGCTTCCTCTGACACATGCGCAGTTGCCAGCCGCTTATTTTCACCTGACAGCGGGGAACTACACCGGCAGGACGTAGCACGTGGGAGGATCACGCTATTGCAGGGATACTCAACTTGCTTTGCCCGGGGGCCACTTTCGTGAAATGATAGGAGGCCAGGGGCCAGTTAATAAACAATCAATATACATTTTTCTGTAGCGGATTGTAGGTGTCAGACGGAGTTTAGTCTGACAATGTTGTGCACAACGGATAGTTACTTAGGTTAAGTACATACATAAGTGTCTGGGTAGCGAGCAGACGGCGGTATTTGACAATTTAGCAGCTAAATCATAGATTATTGAAAGATATTCCATATTCCAGACTGAAATGCTATAACAGAAGTGTGAGTATTGGCCAGAATTACATGAACATTTGGACACTTATTCAGCGGGTATCTTGCATGTTGCGTTCAGGTGCACTGTAAAAAATAAAAAATATTATTTTATTTTTTTTTGCAATTCCATCGCGGGCCACACAGGGGGCGCCGCAGGCCGGCAGTTGAGTATCACTGCGCTATTGCCACCAGTTTCCTTCCGCCCTGAACAGGCGCCACAACCGAACAGAGGAGGCGCTAGAGCAGCGACCAGGACACACCCATAATCCGGCTTCCCACCTGCAAACACAGCCAATCGTGCCTGTATGGACACCCGACCAAGCCGGAGGTAGCATGGGGACGTGAACCTGCGACCCTTGTGTTGTTGCAGTTCCTTCTTAAACAAAATCATAACCCCCCTACTATTTCTAAGGCCATGACTAATATATATATATATATATATATATATATATTCGGTTCAAGTATACATACTACTGCATGCGCTGGGACGCGTCATCAGTGATGTTAACTGGGGTCGTGGGGTGTTTCGGGTCTGTCAACATCATACACCCTCGCCCAGTAGACCCAGCCGAGGCCGATTATGACCCCGACCCGCGTCCCAGAAGCAGCCGCTCACGGATCAGCCTTCCTACTCTGTCTGCAACGTTGCCCGCGGAAGGGTTGATCACGCCCAATCCGCTGCAATAGAGTTTAGTGCTACACCGCAGTATTGTGAGACCTTCGGTGCATGGAGGTCTAAGGCCCTGTGGGGTGATTCCAGGCCGGGTACCTCCTTCGTCTCACCAGAACCTCCTGCGGAAAAAGGCAATCCTACCATGCTGTACCATGGGCAGGGAGGATGCCTCAAGGAGGCCTGTGCGCTGCACGTCATACACCTGCGGCAAGCACCTCGCTCTAGCCTGAAGGACCCCAGGCCGCGCCGATGTTTACGCAGATTTTCAGGAGGCTGATCCATAGCATTTGTGGATTTCTCCCTCACGAGAGAGCCAGGCTAGGGTGCTTAAACCCATCCCGTACCGGATGCCATCTCTCCGACCGTCAACTGTCTCTCCAGCTTGTCACCAAACTATACTTGGTTGTCACCTAGTCTATTCCCAAGTGTCACTGGCCAGGGGGAGCCAGGGGTTTCGGTTCAAGTATACATACTACTGCATGCGCTGGGACGCGTCATCAGTGATGGGCAACGATTACTGTAATGCACTGTATATATATATATATATATATATATACAGTATATATACACACATATCATTCATATTCTAGCCACTAAATAAAAATATATATATAATTTCTTTGCAGAAAATGTCAGACCAAAAACCCCACCTGTTTCCATCAGTGAGCCCACTGGCTCACAGATGGTGCAGGGCAGAGTACCTGTAAAGGTGGGCCAGTTGCGATGACCCTATCATATTTTGCATATACTATATATATATATATATATATATATATATGGGATATACAGTATATATGGGATTTATATACTGTATATCCCCAGCCCATTCGGATTTCCATTTTAACTCACTTCCTAGATATGATAAAATCCTGCTATATTTGATTTGCTCTAATCTGTTGCTTCCGTATAGGCAATTGACCTATCGCTAAGCCCCACCCCCCGTCCTCACTCGAACAAACACAACGCAGGCTGACTAGAATAAATGGCAGCCGTCACTGTCAAAGTTACATCCCAAGACGCTCTTCACAACTTTTTGAGGCCAGATATTGTCTAGAAGCCATCATAAAGTACTTCACTATGCCATGGAGGGCGATGTACAACATTTAAAGCTATCGATAAAAATAAATTAGATAAGTGCATGGAAACGGCTTTAGCGAATCAAACCAAACATGCACTTTTAACGAAGGAAGACAACGAGATAACCAGTGGGGATAACAGGCGACTGACATCCAGATCCACATTTTATTCACTTGAGTAACCTCTCCGTGGATTATATATATGCCGAATTGAAGAGTGGCGCCTGGCAGTCTGTTTTATGTAGGCCTACCTCTGTATAATCAACAAACTTTAAATTAATATAGTAGGCCTACCTCTGTATAATCAACAAACGTTAAATTAATATAGTGTCGATGTTTTTCATAGCGAGACAACAGCATGCACGCATGGGTGTAGCAGATCAGGAGAGGCATAGCCTACAGCAGACCACTTTTTCCATCATGTTTTCTCTTTAGACTACCTCACATTTATTTGGGGAACGAGATTAATTCCCTCGTTTTAGGGTTTGACTGGTGTCTGGCGATGTTTTAATCACATCAATCAATGCGCCTCCTCTTCAACCAACTCTGGCATTACGTGCATAACGTAATGACTGGAAACTCGCATAATTCAGCATTTTCTTTTGCCGACTTTCTGAATACCATGATGATATAATGATACTTTTGGATCACGGAAGGCAAATGAGGGAGAGAACTCATGTCGCTGTCACCATGATGCAGATTTAACGTCCAAAACAGCAGCATCATTGTGGATGTGAGTGGATCTACGTTTACTAGTTTAATATTATCAATTGCCTGGCCTCCCAGGATACCTCGTAATGGTCAATTTACCCCCATGCACATCGTTTGACCATTTTTTCAACTTATAAATGTGTATAAGTGGAGTGTATTGTAGAGCTGCACGCGCTGTGATTGGCTTGTCTGCGTTCGTGGCGGGACTTAGCGATAGGTCAATTGGATGGTTCAGGTTAAGTTAGGGTCCAGTTAGGGTTAAGTTCCCCATCCAATTCAAATTCTGCTTGTATTTCAACTTTTCCAGATAAAAATCTGAAAATTGTGTCCCCAAAAAAGTGGATTCTGGACCATAACTAAATATTTATTTATTTATTTTAAACTACTTGGCATTTAGATGTATTCATCTGGTCTGTTACAGAAAGTGTTCAAGGAAAATGGGCCAATCCTGAAACAGGAGTGACAGTCTGTCTGGTTTCAGATGGAAAGACTATATAAGGCTGCCATGATGCTGATCCACACTGACAACATGCTGAAGTCCATTGGATTATAAGACACTGGATTGGTTAAAGATTTAAAGGAGTATTGTATTTTATTGCTTTATTCTTTATTCAGATTGAGTGGTTGCAGCTTGTTGGAGACTGACTGTGAAGTTCTGACCTCAGCTCTGAAGTCCAACTCCTCCCATCTGAGAGAGCTGGACTTGAGTTACAATGACCTGCAAGATTCAGGATGGAACCTTCTCTCTGTTGGACTGGACAGTCCAGAATGCAGACTGGAGACTCTCAGGTAAAGTCAGTTTACAGTTTTTCTCAGTTGATTCAACACATTTCCCAAACTGAGGTCCATTCTCTCAAAACAGGATTCCTGAATCTGCAAAGGTTGTCCTGAAGGTTTTACTTGATGATTTGACTTTTATTGGTACAGCTTCACGCCAGTGAAGCTAGTTGAAAATAGAGCAGCTAGATGTTAAACAGTGGGAAGGTGACAACATCATCTACCCAGTTTTAACATCTGTCCTCTGGTTACTAGTTAGAGAATTCATATTAAAATGTCACTGAACACATTTAAAGCAGGCTAGTTTTGGTCCTGAATTACACTGTGGAGATAGTTAGTTCCCTGTGAGCTGAGACTGTGGAAAGCCTTCCTGAGCTACTGAGGCTGCAGATTTACTATCCATTTGTTTTTAAAGTGTTTCCTAATTTATATCCGCTTTTTTATTTTTTCATGGCTCGTTGTGCAGCATAACAAATCATGTGCCATTTTGGAGGATTATTGATCCAATCACCTTATAGCACCATGTGTGGAAATCAAACCAGTTTTCCTGTCAGTGTTAGTGTGAACCTGCTTTAGACCAGGGCCTCAACAGTACAGTCTGTCAGTAGAAATCATACAATGATGACATTACATAAGGGTCAGTAAGCCTCATCAACACAGTCTGTCAGTAGAAATAATACAATAATGACACAATATAACAATAGCATGTCTTCTTGTGCTTCAGGCTGAGTGTCTGTCAGCTGTCAGAGAGAAGCTGTGAAGCTCTGGCCTCAGTTCTCAGCTCCCAGTCATCTAATCTGAAAGAGCTGGACCTGACTAACAATGACTTCCAAGATTCAGGAATGAAGCTTCTCTCTGCTGGACTGAGGAGTCCACACTGTAGACTGGAGAGTCTCAGGTCAGGATCACCATTACTGTTCAACAGACCATTTAAAGTCTACTCTACATTCGTATGAAAATACCTGAACTCTCATTTTCCTGCTGATGTAATTTTTGAAACCAGCTGGGAAACCAAAATGCAATGATCTTTGTTCTCCAAATATTGAGTGAGATGCAGCCCTTTATGTCTTGACTGTTTCCAAACTGTTTTGAGAAAAACGGCCTCAAAGTTTGACAAAGTAAGCTAGTTATGCTTGTCACCCTAACTTTATGAGCTGCATTTGAATTTCACAATAATCGCTACAGAGAATGAAAACCAATGGTTTATTTGACTAAAATCTTCTGAAACCCCAAAACAGCCAAAATCAGCATTTTCTTATAAAATCAAGTTTCTACACAAACAGTGGGCCTGTGCTACATGTGACTGATTTTGTCCGAGCATGTCACATATAATAAGTGATTTCAGAGCAGTTTATTAATGGGAATATCCAACATGTAGCTGGTTTTAAGAGCTTTCACTGAGAGCTATGATCTCTTTTTTAGAGGGTTAGGTTTAGGCTCAAAATAAACAATTACAAACTATTAGTGTTGAGTGAAGAAGCTGAATATGTTATTACAAAAATGTTCATATCAGGCGATGTTGAGTTTCATAACTATGCAAAATCACTATTTCTGTAGGTTTCAGTGGTTAATGTTGCTACTGAATAAAAGTTGAAAGAGTCCAATTTAATGTCAAACACATCTTTACTGCCACAATACTCCCCTTAGTTGTAACATTGAGGGTATCCAATACCTGACTGCCTTCAAGACAAGAATATAAAGTAGTGAGCAGGACCAGATGCAGCTGGAGCAGTTTGTAGAGTTTGAAAGAGGAGAAAACCTCCTGAAAAGTCACATTGAACACGTTGGTGAACACATTCAACAACAGATCCTCCTGGAAGCCAATACAGCAGCAACTGGTCGGCAGTTACATTGCATTTCTTTTCGTGGTTCACACTAAAATTAATATTTACAGTGGCAGTGAGCTTCAGTTGGTGCTCTCGGCTGAAGGCCTTTAAGCTGCCAGCTGGCTGCCATGCAAAGAGCTGAACTTTGTTACACCATAAGCAATCGTGCTTTAGAGCAGTGTTTCTCAACTGGTGGGTCGGGACCCAAAGGTGGGTCGCGGGGCCGTTTTGAATAGGTCGCAGATGTGTGCATGAGAAAAACTTATGTCTACTCATTGAGAATGCTGGCATCGACGGCCAACATTACTATCTTTCAGATGCTAGCAGGCTCATTTTAAAGCGAGAGTGAAGATACTAGTACCATATGAAACTAGAAGACCTAATGCATCCATTAGTACCAACATGCCGTGTGTGTGTGTGTGTGTGTGTGTGTGTGTGTGTGTGTGTGTGTGTGTGTGTGTGTGTGCAGGTTGTCAGGCTGTCAGGTCACAGAGGAAGGCTGTGCTTCTCTGGCCTCAGCTCTGAGCTCCAACCCCTATCATCTGAGAGAGCTGGACTTGAGCTACAATAATCCAGGTGCCTCAGTGAAGCTGCTCTCTGTTGGACTGGAGGATCCACAATGGAGACTGGACTCTCTCAGGTACGGAGAGCAAATGTCTGTTTGTGAAAAACTGATGTTTGGTCAGGACCCCTTTTTAACGCACTGGATACCCCTCTTTCCTCATTCTTCAAAACCACAACAGCGTAGCAACAACTTGTGTCACGGTTATGTTTAGGCACCTAAAGCAACTGGGTTAATGTTAGAGAAATGGTTTGGGTTAGGCAGGCATAAATAATATTAAATGTAATGTAATGAAATGTACTTACTTTGAACATGCTGGGAATCGAACCCCGGTCTCCAGCATTGAAGAGGAGGGTATATACTCTGCCTGCTCCTCTCTCTCTCTCTCCTTGCCTGTTCATGCCCATTTTCTCTGTCCAGAGAATAATATTCCTGTATAGAGTCGTTTCCATGTTGCCAGACACTATGACAGTTTGAGTCTCCCAGCAGCAAAACAAGATATTTTAGTGAACTAGGGGTGTTAATGATTAACCGATAGTCCGTTAACTGCCGTTAAGAACGTAACCGATTAAAATTAATTAACTGTTTTGACTGACAACATTGTTACTTTGTGTCATCAATTCAGTCTTCATAGCTCAGTGTGTTAATTATACCAACAACAGATGAATGATGAAACAAAACAGATGCTAAAATTAGCCGCAAGCTCGCGCTAGCAACAGCATAGAATGAATACACTCTAAAAGTAAATCTGTAAATACTGCGACGCCGTTCTCAAAATTCAACTCCAGGGGCAATTTATGATTCCCCGACGAGCATCGCTCAACGTCACGTTACGTTCCATTATCGCTGGACGCTGATTGTGGACGCTGTCACTCATAAAAGTTATAGCTAAATATTAATACTAGGTGATTGGAGCAGGCATCGTGCGTGCAGACTAGAGACAATAACACAGAAGCCTTGCTTTATGGTGGAAAAGAAGCGTGGTGGACGGAGAGGGATTTCATGAAGTTTATTGAACCAGGCGATCACGTCCCCCTTTGCTGAAATGACTATTAACTCATTGAGTGCCAATGACGACTAAAGTCGTCAATTGAAAAAGTAACGTTCAGTGCCAATGACGACTAAAGTCGTCAATTGCGTTTTTTGACGGTGGGACGTGGATCTAAGCCTATTACATCTCCTATAAAAATATGGGAGCTATTGAATGTGTATAACCTATTTTACAGACCCATTAGGTGGCGACAGTGCTCTCCAGATTAGAGAAAGTTGAGGGAAAAAAGCAGAAAAAGCCTGCTTTTCAGTGTCGCGCTGGGAGCACAAGGCTGAGCGCTCCGAAAATAGACTGGGTGCAGTGCACTTTCAAACGCGCAGCAGAAAGCCGATAATCGGACGCAGCTTCATCCCAGCTCACAACCGGAGCCCCATCCAGACTCCCCCGACGAGCGGCCGCCATCTGAACGTGGATCCGTGAGGCAGCAGAGCCTGCCATAGCAGCCAGCAGAGACTCACTTGACACACGCAGCAGCCACTGCCAGCCAGCAGAGCGAGCAAAGCCACCAGAGACACTCCCACGGACGAGGAGTTTGGAGTTGAGGGGGGTGTGGGTGCCGTTTATTGAAGGAAATTACTGTTCAGATGTTTCAGGTCAGAAAATATTAGTTTCAGAGTCAGTGATTTGCTTGAAATGCTATATTTCACAAAAGGCTCAATAACTCAGCTTCTAGATAGAAACGCCTGATTTTGCTGTTTTTGACCTATCTTCTCCGGCTGATAATTAAAGAACGGAAAATGATATCAATAAACTTTTTTTTGCTGCTGATACAATAGAGTCTCATCGTTCTTTGTGCGTGTTCGGTGTTTACATAGTAATATCACACAATATTCTGTGGGCCTCGAGAAATCACTGAAAACGCTCTGAAACTCTGGCACTGGGAGTGTCCGTTCTCCAAAAGTGGCTGGCACTCAATGAGTTAAGGACAGGCGGCTGTTCAAAGGAGGTGAGCCTTATTGTTTTTAGGCTAATTATAGTTTTATTATTATTTTCATGCCATGAATGTCACATAAATGATATGCAGCTATTGTGTGACTGTGAGGTTAAATAGAACTTGAACTGAGAGAAAGACGAGACTTGATATTTTTTTACGGGGGGGGGGGGGGGGGGGTTGGGGGAGAGAAACAACGTTAACAATTAACCGATTAACTGATTGTTAAGTTGCGCAACTAACGGTTAAGGAAAATGCATGAAATTCCCATCCCTATAGCGAACGTGGAATGACGGTGCACAATTGCCCGACTGGGTTACACTGGTAGTTGTTTGACGAGCTGTAAACTAGACTATCTCGGTGATTTACTCAACCAATAGTTATAACTGTGGCCCGTGCATCTCTACTGCACCATGATATCGA
>NC_139645.1:24831846-24849346 GCF_964638095.1 Poromitra crassiceps
TTATCTATCAGTCTGTCTCCTCAACACTGCAGCTGCTCCTCCAGTTATTATCTATCAGTCTGTATCCTCAACACTGCAGCTGCTCCTCCAGTTATTATCTATCAGTCTGTCTCCTCAACACTGCAGCTGCTCCTCCAGTTATTTTCTATCAGTCTGTCTCCTCAACACTGCAGCTGCTCCTCCAGTTATTATCTATCAGTCTGTCTCCTCAACACTGCAGCTGCTCCTCCAGTTATTATCTATCAGTCTGTCTCCTCAACACTGCAGCTGCTCCACCAGTTATTATCTATCAGTCTGTCTCCTCAACACTGCAGCTGCTCCTCCAGTTATTATCTATCAGTCTGTCTCCTCAACACTACAGCTGCTCCTCCAGTTATTTTCTAACAGTCTGTCTCCTCAACACTGCAGCTGCTCCTCCAGTTATTTTCTATCAGTCTGTCTCCTCAACACTACAGCTGCTCCTCCAGTTATTTTCTAACAGTCTGTCTCCTCAACACTACAGCTGCTCCTCCAGTTATTTTCTAACAGTCTGTCTCCTCAACACTGCAGCTGCTCCTCCAGTTATTTTCTATCAGTCTGTCTCCTCAACACTACAGCTGCTCCTCCAGTTATTTTCTAACAGTCTGTCTCCTCAACACTACAGCTGCTCCTCCAGTTATTTTCTAACAGTCTGTCTCCTCAACACTGCAGCTGCTCCTCCAGTTATTTTCTATCAGTCTGTCTCCTCAACACTACAGCTGCTCCTCCAGTTATTATCTATCAGTCTGTCTCCTCAACACTACAGCTGCTCCTCCAGTTATTCTCTATCAGTCTGTCTCCTCAACACTGCAGCTGCTCCACCAGTTATTATCTATCAGTCTGTCTCCTCAACACTGCAGCTGCTCCTCCAGTTATTCTCTATCAGTCTGTCTCCTCAACACTGCAGCTGCTCCTCCAGTTATTTTCTATCAGTCTGTCTCCTCAACACTACAGCTGCTCCTCCAGTTATTCTCTATCAGTCTGTCTCCTCAACACTGCAGCTGCTCCACCAGTTATTCTCTATCAGTCTGTCTCCTCAACACTGCAGCTGCTCCACCAGTTATTCTCTATCAGTCTGTCTCCTCAACACTGCAGCTGCTCCACCAGTTATTCTCTATCAGTCTGTCTCCTCAACACTGCAGCTGCTCCTCCAGGTATTTTCTATCAGTCTGTCTCCTCAACACTGCAGCTGCTCCACCAGTTATTCTCTATCAGTCTGTCTCCTCAACACTGCAGCTGCTCCTCCAGGTATTTTCTATCAGTATGTCTCCTCAACACTGCAGCTGCTCCACCAGTTATTCTCTATCAGTCTGTCTCCTCAACACTGCAGCTGCTCCTCCAGGTATTTTCTATCAGTCTGTCTCCTCAACACTGCAGCTGCTCCTCCAGTTATTTTCTATCAGTCTGTCTCCTCAACACTGCAGCTGCTCCACCAGTTATTTTCTATCAGTATGTCTCCTCAACACTGCAGCTGCTCCACCAGTTATTCTCTATCAGTCTGTCTCCTCAACACTGCAGCTGCTCCTCCAGGTATTTTCTATCAGTCTGTCTCCTCAACACTGCAGCTGCTCCTCCAGTTATTCTCTATCAGTCTGTCTCCTCAACACTGCAGCTGCTCCACCAGTTATTATCTATCAGTCTGTCTCCTCAACACTGCAGCTGCTCCACCAGTTATTTTCTATCAGTCTGTCTCCTCAACACTGCAGCTGCTCCTCCAGTTCTGTGTCTTGAGGCCAAATGTAGTTTTTCTTTAAAGTCTAAAGTTCATGAGGTGGGAGAAGAGAAACCACGCCGCTGTCTGTCAGTGGAGGTTTATTAAAATCTGATAGAGAACTGAGGCCTCTGATTACTGGTGCTACTAGTGTCCAGTAAACTAAAAGCACAGGAAGCCGCAATATTGGTCTGCAGTAAACATTATTATGGTTACAGACATTATTAACAGGAGTGGAGTGACTCGTGTTAGCGTACAGACTCAGCTGGTCATGTGACTCAGGTCTGCACCAACATGAACATTGACTCTGATTCATGAAGTCAGTGTGAACAGAGCTGCTAGAAGCTGTGAAATATTGTTTGATGTTGAATGGAGGATATTAGTGACAGCGTCTGGAAAAATCCCTCCTATGGAAGTTTATGAAGGTTATTTGTTCATGATCAAAGAGATGATGCTGTCTAACTTTATTTACCCCCCTCCCCCACAGTGTGGACCATGATGCAGTGCGGTGGTTGAAACCAGGCCTGAGGAAGTGTAAGTGTGTATTTAGTTTGATTCAGTTTCTATTGAAATAGAAAGCTCATGTGTGACATCTATTCATTCAAATCCTATTCTGAAACAAGATGGCTGACAAAATGTTTTATGATGAAATTGAAGAAATGAACTGTCAGTCTGTTAATACCATAAAACTTCAATTAAAACCCAAGTCCCATATAGACACCATTCCCTTTCAGTGGCCAGATGTCGCTACACGTTTTGAAAAATAAATGCTGGCATAATTATTTATTTATTTATTTATTTATTTATTTATCTGTTTGTTTATTTAATTGCATTCAAACGTCCCAGGTCAGATCACTACAGAGAGAAAAAATTGCGACCTGAAATTCAAGCTGTCAGTTTTTTCTTTTTACTGAGAATGAACCGTGGAATGACGGTGCGCAATTGCCCGACTGGGTTACACTGGTAGTTGTTTGACGATAATGCTCGAGCTGTAAACAAGGCTAGCTTGGTGAGTACTCAACCAATCTGAAAAAATTATGTCACGATAAGTCCCTTAGACACATACAGTGTGGAAAATAGGGTCCAGGTTGGGAAAAAAACGCAATTATCCTTTAAGCGCCCTCACAAAGTTTGAAGTTGATCCGACAAATAGTTCTAGAGATAAACCACTTTCTGTGTTTGCCAGTAGGTGGTGTTATGCCGAGTCTGTGTGCGTGGGTTGAGGTGTGTGTGTGTGTGTGTGTGTGTGTGTGTGTGTGTGTGTGTGTGTGTGTGTGTGTGTGTGTGTGTGTGTGTGTGTGTGTGTGTGTGTGTGTGTGTGTGTGTGTTGGGTGTATCGGTCACAAAAGTGACATGGGGTCACATGGTGACTAACAGACAGCGCTACCTACCCTGCCTCCACAACTTGATTATAGGAGTCAGTCTGAGCAGAAGCAGAGCACACACACACACATACATACACACGCGAGCACACACACACACACACACACACACACACATACACATTAACACACATACACACAAACACACATGCACACACACACACACACATACACACGCGCGAACACACACACACATATACACATAAACACACATACACACACACACACACACACACAGACGCGCACGCACACACACACACAGACGCGCACACACACACACACACACACACACACACACACACACACATACACACACACCAATTAACACACATACACACACACAGATGCGCACGCACACACACACACACACACACACACACATACACACACACACACACACATACATACATACATACATACCGTAGCATACATACATACATGCTGGAGCCAGATCTGTTTTGTATTCCTTTTGTCACCCTCTGCTGGTTGTTGTGGGTAGTGTCTTCTGGAAGCAGAAGGTGCTTCTCTTTGTGCCTGATGGACATCACCCTGCAGCACAATTAAATATCCAAATCGTAGGCTACTGTGACCTCACTTGGTTTGCCATTTAAAGAGGAGTATGTTTGATGAGCAGCTGGCTTCTGTTTATTTGACTGAATGACTGGAGCATCATCTCGGAGAAAGGGAAACTTTTTTTTTTTTTTTTTTTTTTTTTACGGAATCTGGCTGTCATTAGGCATTGATTAACTGGATGCTATTGCTAACTGATACCTTGAACATCAATTTGCAATGATTCTGGCTGGATATTAACTATTGTAAATTTGTCACAATGAATGCAATTTGTGCACAATGTGTAAATACATTTAATATTAATTGTTTAGGCCTAATTATTTGTAAAGTCGCAACACATTAGAGATGTGTGTAGTTCTTCGTAGATTTAGCCTCTTCATTTTGCTCTCGAATGCACCAGGTTGACGGATTTTATTTTAACACATTCACTGCCAGCCGTTTTTTCAATACTGTAGGTAGGTTCTGCCAAGGTTTTTTTTTGAGGATTCTGGCTCATCTTTCAAGAGCCGAGGATTCTTTTCTGCTAAGATTTTGTGAACACAAATGATCTCAAAAGAACTAATAGAATGTGTGCTTTCTCTGTCTAAAAGAGTTAGTTTGTAGAGTTAGTAGTTATGTAGGCATTAGCAGTAGAATACAGCATGGTTTCAGCGTCTGAAAATTTATTCTGAGATAAATGGCTTTTTGTGAAATTCGATAGAACAGTCACTTTAACCATTTATTTTTGGCGTAAGACGTCAGACATCTAAACAATAGTTTTGAACAGTAATTTCCTCCATAGCAGCAGGAAACCCCCCTCTCCTTCAAACTCCTCCCTCCGTGGGTGTGTCTCTGGTGGCTTTGCAGCGTTTGTCACAAGCGAGGCTCTGCCTGTCTGTGCTGCCTGGCTGCTGGCGGCTGCTCTTTGGGCGAGTCTGCATGAGTCGTTTCGGTTGTGAGCTCAGCTGCAATGAAGCTGCGTGCGATTGTGGGCTTTCTGCCGGTGTTTCAAAGTGTGTTGCACGCATAATCTATTATGCAAATTTGCAATCCCCCACCGCCAGCTCCCAGCGCGATAATGCGCGAAAGCGAAAGCGTTTTCGTCAATCCATTTTACAGTATGATAATGGTTTCCTCGCGCGTTCCCCTGCAGTTTTGGCTCGGCTTTTTCTAGTCTGGAGAGCACTGTCGCCACTTAGTGGGTCGGTGGAATGGGTTGTAGACGTTCGGTGGCTCCAATATTTTTATAGGAGATGTGGGGGGCGTTGATCCACGTCCCACCGTCAAATTTTTTTTTTTTTTTTTTTTTTTTTTTTTGACGAGTCAACTCGTCATTGGCAGTTGATAGAGAATAAAATCTATTCTTTCCGCTAAAATGTATATGTAATTGTATATCACAGCTTATCTAATACCAAATTAATTGAGCCTTGAGTCCAGGAAGATTTACCATAAAAGTATATTTAATAGCTTACATTCTCTGCAATACATGTATATTGACAGAGGGCTGAACCTCAATGTACACATTCTGATATGTCATACAGAGTCAAATATTCAGCCGCGATGTCACAATTTGACATACGCTTTATACTGTAAAGGAGGGAGGAGCAGAGAGGAGGGGGTGATGACTTGACTTGGAAATGTGTGTGCGTCCACTTGAGTCTACAGGGAAACTGTTATCCGTTGTTATTGGACACGATGCACTGCCCAAGGTTTCAGCAAAGAGGAGAAGTCCTCTCTATGGGGCTGGGTGAGATGTCAGTGTGAGTCTATGTGTCAAATGGAATGGAACTTATAGCATAATTATGCAAATAGGCCTATAGCTTATTGATTAGGAAATATTGATTAGGAAATGGCATGGAACTTATATTTTTCTCCAACAGCAGTGAACGTGTTAAAATGTGCCAGATCTTGGATGCGAAGAGACATTTAATGTAGCTCCGCCATCTTTCTTTCGCTATAGGCGAGGATATAACAACCAGTTCACGCAGATTGTCAAGAGATCATTCATTCACTATGATAAATGCATTGCTACTTGTGCCCAGCTCGTTTCCTTTGCGCGCGACGTGCAGACCCCTGTGGATGGTTAGATGATTGTTTTTGAATTACACGCCACATGATTTAAAATTAAGATTTGATTGCTAAAATATATGACACTATGTTATGTATTTAACTCATTCATGGCCAGTTTAGGACTGCCAATATTTAGCACAGGCCAAAGATTTTCATAATTGTTGGTTATCTTTCAAGACCCACAGTAAATTATCTATTAGCACCAAAGTGATTTGCAATAGCTCAAAATGAAGATGTACGTCTCTGGGTTCACCAGGAAAAAAAAAGTGGCTTTTAGCATGTTCTGTACTCTACTTATAGCCATTTATATACACCCTGTTTTCACCAAAAAGGTCTCTCTGAGAAGACAAACATTTTTGTAAAATACACAATCTCAGGCAGAACTCGCTCTCAATTCTTTTATTTTGAACTGTATTGACATCAGACATGTAAATATTATTTGTTATGACACAAATGACAAAATATATATATATATATATATATATACATGAAGTGCTTTTTTTACATTCAACAATACAGTTTACTCAGTGTAAGTGAGTGTGCAGACAGACACACAGACAGACAGACAGACAGACAGACAGACAGACAGACACACACACACACACACACACACACACAGAGAGAGAGTTCTGTCCACAGCTGCTGCTGGATCGCACCTCTTCCCAGGGAATACTACTGATCGCCCCGCAAATTAGCATAGGAGGGGCGAACACCAAACTGGTCTGAGATCAGCGTCTAGCCTCCTCTGCCTCTGCAGCGTTTTCCTCCTCTCGTTCTTGCTGGGACGAATGCTGCGACACAGGAACGGGGTCGGCTTGGCTTTGGGACCAGGCGCTGGAACCGGATCGATCATGTTGGTTTGACTTCCGCGAACAACTCAATCCAGGTTCGCCCTGCAGCAGAGGCGACCAGCGCAGCGCGCCGAGGGGTGTTTCAATGGCGTTTCTCCTCTATGCAACAGGCAGCGTTTCTCCGTTTTCTCCTCCTCTTCCATTTCAAAACAACAGCTGCGGTATGTGTTTGATAACGTGTTGTCGGCTTGTCTTTGAGGCTAGGTACCTGATAACATGTCACAGGCTGGGGAAGTCTTTGAACTACGCGCTGTACTAATAAAAACAAAAACACGTCAAACACGTCATTGGCTGGGAGGGCTATTCCTGATAACACGTCAAAGACGTCTTTGGCCATGAATGAGTTAAGAGATGATTACGATTGATTTTACTGGGCCGGTAAATCGCCCGATTTAATACTGAAATGCTGATACTTTCCTCGCGGGTCCTTTCACGTCCACGGGTGCCTGGTCCTCCATCGGGCCTTCGCAGTGACGTGGTGCGCGGCGATGCCTATTGGGCTTGAAAGAGAAAGAGAGGAGGGTGTGCTCGGTGTGCTGTGGTCATCGACCCCGTCATTGGTAGAGCAGGTAGTTCTTGAGAGAGGCGGGCAGGGGCAGTCCGTGGATTTCCGAATGCAGCGGCGCGTCGCCCGTGGCCACCCCGACCACGGCGTGGGACCCCCTCTGGCGCATGGCCCAGCTGACCTCCCACACGTGCAGTCCCCGCGTGTAGCCCACCCGGCCGCGGATGGCGTCCGTGCTCTGCGCCACGGTGCCGGTGGAACACCAGCTTGTTGTCGTCCTTGACGAGCGGTCGTCGTTGTTCCAGGAGTGCTGCACCTGGACGTCCGGGCCGGCGGGCGGCATGTCCAGCAGCAGGTCCAGCCGAGAGGGCTTGGTGTGATTCGGGGCCTGGAGCTCCGCCTTCAGGGGACTGAAGGCGGGGTCCCGCATGTCGATGGTTTTGATGCCACCTGGGAGCGCTGCAGGCACCACTGGTTGCATGGGCGCCGCCTGCTGGGCTGGTGGCTGCGCTGGGCGCATGGTCTTCGGGCGAGCCTGGACCTCGCTGAGGGTCCCTGCTTTGGATTGCATGGCTGCGGCCATCTGTTGAGAATAAACAGAGCAGCACTATTCTTACGAGCATCACTTGGTCTATTTCAGGAGCTTGCTGCTGAAAAGTTTGGTGTTGCGCATCCAAGTCTTTCATAAAAAGTAGCAGCCTACGTTATTACCTCGCAGGCTCGCAAGCATTATGGACTTCCGTGGGCATTGGGCACTATAGGCTACTCTCTCTCTCTCTTTAAATCAACATGTCACTGGACGGTGGTTGAGACAAACTTCTTAATAGAAACCTTGAGAGCAGTACATTCTTCTTCTCCTGGCCAAATATCTCTGGAGGATGATTAACTGCTGAGACCGTAGAGCCGCAAATGACAGCACGTGCGATTACATAACTGCAAAAGTGTGCGTTTATTATTATTTGTTCATGTCTTTTTGAGTGTGTGCCTCCTCTAAACTAACGTTACACGCGACGCAGCAAACACACGTTTCTCTGCCATCACACTGGGCATCAACACTAGCGTAGCGGGAGACTTCTCCCATGCACTCCCGCAAATAAGTAATGTTATGCGCAGCAAGGTTCACAAACATAACATCTTACCAAGAGAGAGGGAGAGAACATCCATGATCGCTAACAGCTAGCTATGCTAATAACTAGCTAGCCGTTCAGAAATGCATGTAAACAGCCTTGTGATTAGCGAGAACGTCAGTAAAATAAGGAGAGAGCTGCAGGTGCTTATGCAGAACTAGCAGCACGATTAAGTGCACAGTGGGTAATGACCCGCTGTGATGAAGAATATAGCGAGATTAACCAGGTTGATACCAGAGAAAACACTGTCACAGCTGTTTGCAGCAGCACCTCCAGGCTTCTAACGCTAACTAGTCTGTCACATGGTGCCTTCATGGTCCCTCGATAAAGTCTGCAGATGCACGTTACCTCATCTCTCTCAAGAAGCGTCACGTGAGTCTGGCGTTTAAGGCCATCTGTCGCTACAAAAAAAATAAACGAGATGTTTTATTGTATTATTCTACAGCAAGCGCGTCGATTTGGGTAGGGTTGGTTGGGACAAGTCACAAGCAACATTTCAGGGTGTCCAATTGTCCCTACCAACTTTTAAGCAACCTTATTTGCATTATCTTTGGAGTGCAGTTATATAGGTCATTTAGATTGTCTTCCCATATTTTATATCTATATCAAGGATAGAATTGACCCGACCATTATTGAGTGAAATTAGTTTGCAATATGTTCAAAGTTACATTTACCCCTGTTTTTCACAACGGAATGGGCCAGTCCAATTTTTTTTTCCCCAAACTCACGTTTGATTGGCTCATTTGGCTGATGACCAAACAAACGCCCACCCACACACATGGCTCTGACACACTAACATGCCGACATGCCGCCGCCTCCTCCTCCTCCTCCCGCTCGAAAAAGAGGGACATCAGAAGCTATTGCAGCCTGCAGCCTGCAGCAACTGTAAGTAACGTCGTTACGTTAGGTTAGCAAAACGAGACGTCATTGTTCTGGAGGTGGAGGAACACACCACTAATTGTATTACTGAAAGTCCGACGCGCATCACGCATCGCATTTGTGCCCCAAGCTGTCAAACTGTTGAATCAGGCTAGAGGCTGTAGATAGGGACTTAGAGTGGAGAGACGGAGCAGCAACCAAGAGAGAGAGAGAGTGAAGGGACACGGCAGAGAGAGAGTGAAGAGGAAGAATACTATAGAACAGAAAGTTGTAATAGGCTGAATGTTGTGTATATTTTGTTGAAATATATTGATGGATATGAAAATGCACTTTCTGTTTCACTGTAATATTACTGGTAAGTGAAAGTTAGTATAAGTCAGTGCACATTCTTTTATGCATGGTGTGTGGGTTTCAGTGGCAATGTTTTCTTTCCAAACCGGCTGTTTGTGAAAGAACATGATTAGATGGCTAAACCTACAGTTTGTGTTTGTTAGTTACAATTATGCTGACAGGACACATAAATATGGCTAAAAAAGGTTAAAAGAAACCTAATTTTTTTATTTAAAATTAGATATTACTCTAAATATGGCTAGAAAAGGTAAAAAAAAAAAGCTCAAAAAAAATTCGGCGGCGCCCGCCTCCCCTCGTGCCGTCCTCGACCCTACCAACTTTGAGACCAAAACGACGCCCTTGTTCTACAGACATGTAACTAACTTTGCAGTCTGAGCCATCTTCTATGTGCTGTAACACAGTGCAGTTTCTATTCTTTTTTACATGTTTGGGACAGGCAAATGTCTCAAAATGTTTGTTTTTTTAAAGATAATTTTATTTCAAATTGTTTCATTTATTTAGTTTTAATATATTTTAAATTATAATATATTTCATGTATTTTATTCTGTGATAGGCTACGTGAAACTGTGGTATTTTTGTCCAAGGTTATCATACCGTCAAAAACTCATGCCGGCACATCCCTAGATACCATTTGTTTATTATATCGCAATCACAATCGCAAATCGCAATATTGTCCACTATAATCGCACCTTTCCCCCAAATCGTGCAGCACTAGATCCATTTTTCCAGAGGTAAACAGGAAAAGTGGTAGACGGAAGTGCACCTCTTCTTCTCTGCAGGTAGTGGGAGAGACCGTTTGTGCATGTCTGTAATCGGTTTCAGCTGGGGCCATGTATACGCGGATTGAACGTGGATCACTTTATTTAGCGTTCATGTATACAGATCAAATCAGATTTGTATAATCCAACTGATTTCAATCAGATTGAGGAAAACAATCCATGTAAACGGGGCTACTGTTTCTTCACCTAAAAGTCACATAGATGCATCATGATGTGTTTGATGTCTGGTGTTTAGTTTAGCATGTTGACTTCATGATGTCTTGTCTAAGTTAGCAGCTTGTGATTTGGGCTTGTAGGTAAGTTTGCTTTGTCCACATCAGCAGCTGTTGACTTGATTGTTTGTTCTGCATCAAATCAGATGCTTTGATAAGTGACATTTAAACAAACTAGGAACCGATTCCTGCAGCTCACATTCACAGCTCTGCTGCTGTGTGGCCTCGCCTGCAGCTCTGCTGCTGTGTGGCCTCGCCTGCAGCTCTGCTGCTGTGTGGCCTCGCCTGCAGCTCTGCTGCTGTGTGGCCTCGCCTGCAGCTCTGCTGCTGTGTGGCCTCGCCTGCAGCTCTGCTGCTGTGTGGCCTTGCCTGCCCTATTGGTGCATGCACAATGTCTCCCTCTCTCTCTCCCTCAGTATCTCCCTCCCTCTCCTCTCTCTCTCCCTCAGTCGTCTCTCTCCCTCTCCTCCTCTCCCTCTCACGGCTCGTGCACACCATGAAACGCTCGGCGGCATGCCTCCTGTGAAAGCCTCTTTTGGCCCATTTCCACCGCAGGTAGTAGCGCGATACCGCTCCGCTCGACTCGATAAATGGTCTCATTCCACCGGTAAAAACCGTCCCAGCCCGGGTTGTATTGGGGTTGAGTCGTGCTACTTTTCGTCCCTGCCTCGTCGGGGTTCTAGGGCTGTGAACCCGGTACCATATGGTGACGGGAAAACATTGTTGACGACTGATTGGTCAGGCAGAATCGTGTTTACTCTGTCTATCTACTGACTGTCAATGCAATGCTGCATACCAGTTTAGTGGGCTTACCTTCTCTTCTGCTGTGTTATTTCCATCAGTCTTTTGTGTTGCTGCCTTCACCTCTGGTGAAATAAAATCGTGGCGGTGGTTTCAATTGTTTTGAGAGAGAAAAAAGTCAGCTGGTCAGGAAGCCCTTGTAGTTGAGTGCCGCGCTCCGCTAGGCCGCAGGCATGTGAGTTTGACTAACAACAAAGTGATATCCATTCTCCTGGCCGATTGTCACATTCGCCCATGTACACTGTAGGTCATTTAGAGGCACCAGTATTTCATAAACAGTTTAAAAGTTCTGTGGAAGGATTTAATTGTAACATTATGTTATAGCCTACTATATAGGCGGAGGACAGATATGCGGTCGCTATGACGACCAGCTGTGGGCGGGGGTGGGCGGGGGCAGATGATCGGCGGTCGAAGCAGAACATCCATCGGGCCGAAACGAGTAGAGCCGACTGGTGACGAGCTGTGCAGGGCAGTAAAATGTGGTGGAAATGAGCCATTTGACGCTGCATCTTGATAGGCTGACTTGCTCTATTTCCGCGTCTGATTGGTCCATTTCAACCTCGCGCCCCCTGTCGCAGGAACCGCCCAGCGTTTCGCTGTCACAGACTAGAGGCGGCTTGTCTCCGAGCGGCTTAACCGCTCCCTCTCCCTTCCTCTCCTCCTCTCCCTCCTCTCTCTCCCTCTCCTCCTCGCTCAGTCTCTCTCTCTCCTCCTCTCCCTCTCTCTCCCTCAAGTCTCTCTCCCTTCCTCTCCTCTCTCCCCCTCTCTCTCTCCCTCAGTCTCTCCCCCTCTCTCTCTCCCTCTCTCTCCCTCAGTCTCTCTCCTCACTCTCCTCCTCTCCCTCTCCCTCCCTCAGTCTCTCTCCCCCTCTCTCTCTCCCTCAGTCTCTCCCCCTCTCTCTCTCTCTCCCTCTCTCTCTCCTCCTCTCCCTCTCTCTCCCTCAAGTCTCTCTCCCTTCCTCTCCTCTCTCCCCCTCTCTCTCTCCCTCAGTCTCTCCCCCTCTCTCTCACTCTCTCTCCCTCAGTCTCTCTCCTCACTCTCCTCCTCTCCCTCTCCCTCCCTCAGTCTCTCTCCCTCTCTCTCTCTCCCTCAGACCCCCTTCTCACCAAACATGATCAACTCACATGTACTCACACTCACCCTGTCAAGTCCTGTCCTGCTGCTGCAGTGTGGTTGGCTGCTTTGCTGTATTTCCATCTTCAATTGGTCTATTTTGGTTTTGGCCCCTCCTCTCGTCTTGTCGTTTGTGATGTCCTGACGCCAGGTATCCCAGCATGCTTTGCAAGGTGACGAGCGACAGACGGCAGGGAGGGAAGGAGGGGCCATTTCGAAATCGACAAATTGCAGACGGAAATACAGAAGGGCAGCCAACCACACTGTAGCAGCTGCAGGGCTTGACAGGGCGATAGCGAGTACATCGCTCACCACCCATGTTGGTGTGCAGGAGCCGTCAGTCTCCCTCCCTCTGCTCCTCAATCTCTCTCTCTCCCTCAGTCTCTCTCCCTCAGTCTCTCTCCCTCCCTCTGCTCCTCTCCTCTCTCCCTCAGTCTCTCTCCCTCCCTCTGCTCCTCAACTTCTCTCTCTCCCTCAGTCTCTCTCCCTCCCTCTGCTCCTCTCCCTCTCCTCCTCTCTCCCTCAGTCTCTCTCCCTCAGTCTCTCCCTCCCTCTGCTCCTCTCCCTCTCCTCCTCTCTCCCTCAGTCTCCCTCCCTCCCTCTGCTCCTCTCCCTCTCCTCCTCTCTCCCTCAGTCTCTCCCTCCCTCTGCTCCTCTCCCTCTCCTCCTCTCTCCCTCAGTCTCTCTCCCTCAGTCTCTCCCTCCCTCTGCTCCTCTCCCTCTCCTCCTCTCCCCCTCAGTCTCCCTCCCTCCCTCTGCTCCTCTCGCTCTCCTCTCTCTCCCTCAGTCTCTCTCTCTCCCTCTCCTCCTCTCTCCCTCAGTCTCTCTCCCTCCCTCTGCTCCTCAACCTCTCTCTCTCCCTCAGTCTCTCTCCCTCCCTCTTCTCCTCTCTCTCCCTCAGTCTCTCAAATTCAAATTCGCTTTATTGGCATGAATGTCTCAAGTACAATATTGCCAAAGCATAAAGAATTGATAAAACAAAATAGGGCTGCACGATATTGGAAAAAACTGACATTGCGATATTCCCCGCCCCTGCGATATGAAAAAATACAGATTTTCACCAGATTACCAGAATAGCTCTATTTTAAAGAAAATAATACTTCTAGAATGATTTTGTAGAGGAGTCCATCTGATTTAGGAGGGGAAATTAGGTATTTTAATGTTTCTCAACCACTGGGCTGTCGCCTACTGTAGGCCTCAGAGCGTCATCTATCAGGGTTCATACACATTTTGACCAATGGATTTCCATGACTTAGGCTACATACATGAAAAAGTGAGTGAGTTATGACATTCTACTTTAAAATATCACTAGCCTATACTTCACTTAGTGTAATGCAGCCTTTAAAACCAGGGAAAGACAACATGTATGCTGCATCACCATATTACCATATCCAACATCTAAGACCATATAGTCTCATATCACAATATTGATATACAATTGATATATTGCCCACCCCTAATATTGAGTGCCAGAATCTACCTCCCAATGATGCTATTTGCAGAAAAACATTAGATTAAATTGATTATAATCACTACTTTCAACTTCTTTCGTTCTTCTAACGTTTCAATAAATCAACAATGAAACACCCCTGCCACTTTACACACTTGGTCTGACCCCCCGTAAACCCCCTCCAAAAACTACCAAGTGGTACACTCCGCATTTGGGGAGTTCCGGTTTTTGAGCGCAAGGCTGGCAGTACAGAGAGACGAGGATTCACATGCAGCCGACCGGTGACAAACAATTAATTCGTGAAAAGTAATACATATACATTTAATTGCCCAGATATGTCTCTTGTCTTTTTATTTTCACTGACATGTTTTGTGTAAATGAGTCGCTATGTATGATTAACTCTACCGTAACGTTACTGCTATCATGTGATGAAACATCAGAGACTGAAGGGGAGAGAGAGCTGCAGTGATAACACGGACAACTTCGTTTTCAGTAATCATTTCAGCCTTCGTGTCATTAGAAGTTGCGGTCTTGCTTCTTGGTGTTTCAAGAGTAAATATCTCCACTCCACGGACATGTTGAGTTACAGCAGCCAGCCTGCTGTATACTAGTGCGCTGCAAACTGTGGACAAGTCCGCCTCCGCAATCACATCGTTTACAGACGGGCTACTGTCAGCAACGCAACATAAGCAAAAATTATTCAATTGAGCTCTCTGTGCATGTTTGTTGTGTTGAAGCTAAGCACTAAATGAGTGAGTACAGTAGCGGGGCGTCTCTCTCCTTTGAGAGAGCCTGCATTTCACTCAGTAGGCTACCCCTAAAGTGAGAGTTTATCAAGCAACATGACGAGTTAATTTGCTTTTGACATCGCACGTCCTGCCATGTGACTATCGCGCATGCGAACATTGCGATGACGATGTGTAAACGATATATCGTGCAGCCCTAAAACAAAATAACATTAATAAAAAACAATTGATTACAGTTACAATACATACAGGAGTCACATGTCAACAGATCATATTAATTCATTGTTTTTCCCTCTAATGTCATGGCAGAGTGTTAGCCTACATATTGTGCAGCTTAGTCTGTCAATTGTGGTTCTTCACCTAAACAGTTTCATCAGTTCATCACATGTTTTTCCCTGATATGACGAATCTGCTGCTCTGACCTGCTGCAGGAAGACCTCTCTGACAGCAGGGGGCAGTCTGCTGACTGCTGCTCTGACCTGCTGCAGGAAGGCCTCTCTGACAGCAGGGGGCAGTCTGCTGACTGCTGCTCTGACCTGCTGCAGGAAGGCCTCTCTGACAGCAGGGGGCAGTCTGCTGACTGCTGCTATGACCTGCTGCAGGAAGGCCTCTCTGACAGCAGGGGGCAGTCTGCTGACTGCTGCTCTGAGCTGCTGCAGGAAGGCCTCTCTGACAGCAGGGGGCAGGAGAGGAGAAAATGGACCTCACTTTCTATTTCCCCTGAAGAACACTGTTTACACACTCTCAGTTCTCTGGGCCTCCATTGCTTCTTATGAGGCAATGGAGGGAGGCTGTCAGGCTCGGAGGCGCGCGCCATTATCGTTATAAATGTAAATAATATTCCTGGAATGCGTGTTTTAACGAGCCAGTTACATTTCTTTGCATTCTTAGACATTACAGTTTGATTTAGTTTGCATACTTGCTCAAGTTAGTAGTTAGTTTATGGGCTAGAAACTCTGCCAGATGACAGGCACTAGGCGCCATTTTCCCCTTCATTTGGAAGAGAAAATGATCCTGAAATGAAGATTTGATTGACAGCTGCATGTCATGATATGATTGGTTGAAATGGGGTAGACATTTGATAGTACTAGGTGACGTCAGCAAACTGTGAATTACTGTTATCAATGAAATCTTGAAAAACAAACTTTTGATGTGAAAAAGTGTGAAAAACTAAAGAAATTAGATTTGTGTGATTTTTTTTGGCATACATTATTAAATAGGTGCACTGCATACCCAGGTATTTGAACTAAAAGAAAAGAAAAGTCATTCTTGGGTTCAGCTCGACTTTAAGGATCTCTTAAGGATCTGTTTCTGTGGGTGTTGTGTCCCATGAGGTGTGTCTCTGGTTCATTGGTTAACTCTCTTCCTCCCTCTCCTCCTCTCCCTCTCCTCTCTCTCCCTCCCTCTCCTCTCCTCTCCTCTCTCTCCCTCAGTCTCTCTCCCTCTCCTCTCTCTCCCTCAGTCTCTCTCCCTCTCCTCACTCTCCCTCTCCTCTCTCTTCCTCTCCTCTCTCTCTCTCCCTCTCCTCCTCTCCCTCTCTCTCTCCCCCAGTTTCTCCCCCTCTCTCTCTCCCTCATCTCTCCCTCTCTCTCCAACACAATTCAATTCAAAGAGGCTTTATTGGCATGACCATAGTGAGTTACAGTATAAAGCACATAGTACATGGTCGTACAGACAGAGAGAGAACAAAACAAAAACAGTTTGTAACATACACAACAGAAACATGATGTTACTGTAACAAAATACAGGTAGTTCCAACAACAACAGTGTCAACAATATTTTGTATTGAAATATATACAGATATATACTGTATATGGGGCGGCTGTAGCTCAGGAGGTAGAGCGGGTCGTCCACTAATCGCTTTGGATAAAAGAGGTCGGTGGTTCGATTCCCGGCTCCTCCAGTCTGCATGTTGAAGTGTCCTTGGGCAAGATACTGAACCCCACATTGTTCTCGTTGGTGTGGCAGCACCCTGCGTGGTAAACCTGCCGCCATCGGTGTGTGAATGGGTGAATTTACCTACTGACTGTAAAGCACTTTGGATAAAAGCACTATATAAATGCAGGCCATTTACCATTTACCATTTACATATTGATTGTGCTTGAAATAGAGAGAGGGAAGGTGCGGTGTGTGTGTGGGGGTGATGTGTTTTTCTGGAGAGGTGTGTGTGTCTGTGTGTGTCTGTGTTTCTGTGTGTGTGTGTGTGTGTGTGTGTGTGTGTGTCGCTCTCTCTCTCCCTCTCCCTCTCTCTCTCTCCCTTAGTCTCTCTCTCTCCCTCTCCTCCTCTCTCCCTCTCCCTCCCTCTCTCTCCCTCAGTCTCTCTCTCTCCCTCTCCTCTCCCTCCCTCTCTCTCCCTCAGTCTCTCTCCCTCCCTCTCCTCTCTTTCCCCCCTCTCCTCTCTCACCCTCCCTCTCCTCTCTCTCCCTTAGTCTCTCTCTCTCCCTCTCCTCCTCTCTCCCTCTCCCTCCCTCAGTCTCTCTCCCTCCCTCTCCTCTCTTTCCCCCCTCTCCTCTCTCACCCTCCCTCTCCTCTCTCTCCCTTAGTCTCTCTCTCTCCCTCTCCTCCTCTCTCCCTCTCTCTCCCTCAGTCTCTCTCTCTCCCTCTCCTCTCCCTCCCTCTCTCTCCCTCAGTCTCTCTCCCTCCCTTTCCTCTCTTTCCCCCCTCTCCTCTCTCACCCTCCCTCTCCTCTCTCTCCCTCCCTCTCCTCTCTCCCTCCCTCTCCTCCTCTCCCCCTCCTCTCTCTCCCTCTCCTCTCTCTCCCTCAGTCTCTCGCCCTCCCTCTCATCTCCCTCCCCTCCTCCCTCTCTCTCTCTCTCCCCCTCCTCTCTCTCCCTCAGTCTCTCTCCCTCTCTCTCTCTCTCCCTCTCTCTCCCTCTCCTCTCTCTCCCTCTCCTCTCTCTCCTCTCTCTCCCTCTCCTCTATCTCCCTGCTTCTCCTCTCTCCCTCTCTCTCTCTC